>NC_064931.1:752841092-753143473 GCF_023897955.1 Schistocerca gregaria
CGCCATATTGAATATTCATATTTACCTTCAGTATTCATCTTTACAGCAGTGGCAGAACAACCGGCCAGAAAAGCTGGCAACAAAAAGCCAGTTACTGCACGTGTAAATCTGTGCTAAGTGTCATAATTTATGAGAGACCTACAGCATGTGTGGGGGTGGGCATGAACAATGATATGGTAGACTGCAACACTTGTTCACCACCTCCTACATAGTGACAGTCTGACATGAATCAGCAGCATATTGAGAGTCTCCACAAATTCTAGAGCCATCTGGCCATCTGTGTCACAACATTACAACTCAATACTGTGCAGTCTTAAGGCATCAACTGCAAACCAACCAGCTCAGCACCATGGAACAGCATTAAGAAGGCGCTGACATGCATGCCACTGGAAAGAGCGGGCAGTGCCACACCTCCAGGAGGACAAGAGTTCAGTGCCCACTGTCAATGCTGATTTAACCAGCTACTCGTCACTAGTCTGCTCAGTGTGGTCACAGACTTCGAGAGCATCAGTATTGAGTAATAGGAAGCCAATACTTAGCCTGCACTATGCGAGTAGTAATAGCAGCTAAGGAACTTCCAAGTGGGAGGCATAGGAGCCACTTTATAAAGAGAAGTTATGATTATTTTCTTTCTAAAAATAAAGTATTGTAATAATTTGAAAGTTTAATGAATAGATCATTTTTGGATTCGTGCTGCTGGCCATCGCAACTTCTCTCCTTCCTTGTTTGTATCAGTGCCCACTCCCACAGTAGCTGATAACAGATACTTCTCACATGAATACTTTGTTAGCATAGATGTGTTGCCCACTCATGTTTACAGTATAAGCACTGGATGTGGTCCACAATTGTGAATCACATCTGGTGAAGATTGTCTTGCTAATTCCAGTTACCTGTAAAGTACAGGCGAAAAACACTGCACAATGGTTAATGCCACTTTCCATTTCTACCAAAATAATTTTTGGTTTTAGTGAACAAGAAAATTTTATTTATGAAATGGCACATTTCCACACAACATGGGTATGACACAGTACAGCGAGTAAACACAGACCAGTTAAGTTCAAAGTGAGTAATACCACTTTTGTTACAGATCTTCTTCTTCTTTTGCTGGTGCCTTGTCCTGCAGTTTCGCAGGGTCAGCATGGCTAGGAACGGATTTGGCAAGGTTAGTTTTAAGGGGTGACCAGATGCCCTTCCTGCTGCCACCCCGTACCCCCCGGGACAGAATGAGTGTACTGCAGCTGTCAGCGTGTAATCCATAGAATAGTGCGAACGTGTTCAGATGACTGTGAGTCGTGTAACTGAGACGGAACGTGGGGACCAGCTTGGTATTCACCTAGCGGGATGTGGAAAATCACCTAAAAACCACATCAAGGCTGGCCAGCACATCGGCTGATGTCAGTAATCCACCAGATGGATTTGATTCGGGGCCAGTGCACCTACGCAAGTCCAGGAAGCAGCGCATTCGTGCTCTCAGCTAACCTGGTGGGTGCTTGTGTTACAGATATGCTATGTTTTATTAAAGCACAGTTTTGTCATGAGCTTTTCATGGTAAGTTTTATTTCATTTGTATTAGTACAGTGCATATTTTAATAGCACTTTCCGTTAGTTCACTGAACACAACAGTAAACATAAGAGGGAAATTAATCATCAAGAATACATTCTTTCACATTATCTGAAGCAGTCTGTGAAGGCTCAGGGGGTTTACCGATTCTGCGCCTGTAGAAACATACTGATTATGAATTAAAGGTGTTGTCAAACCAGGTTTGAAGTACATTTTTGTCTGGGAAGTAATTTTGTTGACTGTTGTTCAATAAGGAGCAGGAAAGGTAAGCATTTGAGAGCATAAGATCAATAGAATAAGTGTATGAGTGATGACTCCAAACAAACTTCTTGATAGTTTTGTTTGTGAAATCAACAGTGTGTGTTGTCGTTAGTAGCATTTTTGTCAGGCTTTTTCTTATACTGTGACTGAAAGGTATCTCAGTTGTTGGCAGCAAATACCAGCTGCCATGAAAACATCCCTAGGGATGAGTTCGTAGTGCATTTATGTGTGTCAGTCATTTGGATCATACAAGCTACTACTGATCCAACACAGTAGTGGTACACACAATACAAATATAGACAACATATTCTTGTTTCCCTAGTAAAACCACCAGGAAATACCATGAAATGTAGTCTTACTTTAAAGTAGAAATGAATAAAAAATTAATATATATATTTTTTTAAATTATACTTACAGCATGTATCAATTCAGTCATGTTTTGGTCCTGCTCAGGTTTTGACATTAACGTATCTACATCGAACCTCACTGCACTGATAGCATTTCTCAACTGTAAAGAAACATCACAAGAGCCATGTATTTTGAAATACTGCAGCACTATTGGCACAAAAAATAAGAAAATTAAAGGTGTTAAAACTCCACTTACAGTTATCAATTACAAACAAACAAGTTATTTTATTTTATTTTATCCCCCCCCGCCTGAAGGGTGGCGTTGCCTGCAGGGGGAACAGAAAGCGCCAGAAATCAAATTATGGAGATGCCACAGTTGTATACAACTTTCCTTTACTTTGCATGTTTCACTTGTGAGGCGTTAGCATCTTCAGAAATGTAGTTGCCAATGGCCTCATATCAAATACAGTGGAACTTCGATTTCACAGTCTCCAATTTTACGTTTTTTCCTAGTAAGATTTACTTGATTCTATGTTCTTACTTGAAGTCTCACTTTACTTCTTCCTATTTTTTCTTTCTACTGACATTTGATTTGACTAAATGAATTATAAGCGGTACAAAGGTCAGACAAATCGCACTGTGGGTGGTGGTCACTGCGGAGAGGGGCGACATGAGAGAGGAAATACTGGCATAATCCACTATTGGAGTTGCCGACACAACTTGCAATGTTTAGCTTCACCGCGCAATGATGTTAGGTCAAGTATGTTTCACACTACTTTTTGCAGGAACTGACTTAATTATAACGTGGTTGCACTGTAAAGGCAACCAGGAACAAAGTTATCGATTTGTTGATGTTATAGCATGAAATTGATGTTTATGGGTATGTTAGTGACAGGAGAATCACAGTTGTAGCAAGAACTCTTTAGGGGAATATGTCTGTGATTGCATAATGTGCGAAATATTTGTGACAAGGAAGAATAGAATGTTTTTGGTCATCTTTTCACTTGCAGCAATTTAAGCTGTCCTCTTAGGCTCCTCCCTCACCACACACTCAGAAATCGCCACATATCTGAAAATAAACAGTGAAGTATTTGTGACAAGGAACAATATGAATTTTATTGGTGCCCACTAAACTCACAGGAATGTGAGCCATCCTCTTAGGTTTCTGTCTAACCACACACTCGAGAATCACCACACATTCAGAAATAAACATGCAAGTATTTATTTCATCCTTCATTCTCTAACCAGACAGAAATGTTTAACAATATCGAATATTGCAGAACGTATTTTATGACGCTCGTAACGAATGTGGTAACCATGCTAATTATATATATATATATATATATTGGCATGTAGCGAGATGCAAACTAATAACCTCCAAGTCAGCTAACCATGACATTATCTATTACACTACAGGTTTCTCATCTGAACTTAGTATTGTGCATTAGTCATCATAAAATATCTTGAAGACTTACATTACTGATGTTTTATTAAGTGATATTTAATGATAAGTGTGACATATATGTGATATGCTTTCAATTTACCGTTGCTTTGAAACAGTGTACTGCCCACATACATCACACTCTACAAAGGAAAAAATGCACACAGTTCACACAGGGGTCATTCACAAGTGCTCACAAAAGTTGATAGTCGAATGCCCAATAGTGACATCACAACCGCAAAAAAGTAGTGTGATGCTGCATCCACACTGCCACTGGAAACATGTTTCTGTTGGAAACATTATTTCCTATGGTGTATCACATCTGTTTCTGCCTGTTGTTCCTTGTATCTGTTTCTGTCCACACTGGCTGTAAACATTTCTCACTCTATTCACATTGTCTGCAATGCTATTTGTTGCATTGTTTTCTTATTGTCTGCCACGTCATGTCTAGAGACGAGGGAACTGTAATATGTGCTGCTGCATTACTAATACTCGAAAGTTCATGTAAACATAATGAAAGATGTCATCTTCGTTCATTCTCTTTTTTATTTATTTTTCGTGACTTGTGACTTGGCCAAAAACACCTCAGTGTTTTGTAGTTTTACAGAATAAGGTTGCATTTATCAATGAATTTCTTCACTGGTTTTAAAAATACGGTATTACTTTGATGGAGAGTTTGTGTAGTGGTTGGTAGTAATTGATAAATTCAGATTAGACATTGTAAGAAATCAATTTGTTGGTTTGCATACAATCATTGTCTCTGTTGAGTGAGAACTTACTATAGAACAACTTGTGGGGAAAACTTCCAACATATGGGGACTGAGTAGGGAAGACAGCTCTAGTTTCTGTAATTTCACTTGGATATCATCATAACAATTTTGAATTTCTGGCATATATGGTATCAACATCTCTTAAAAAAAAGATAGAAATTTCAGGAAAGCAGTTACAAACAACTAGACCAGTTATTAGCTTTAGTTTTTTGTCGAAGGGAGATTCATTCCCGTCAGTATTCTACCAAATATAACATCAGTTTTCTGCAGAGCGTCTTGTTTTCTTGCTGTTATTGTACTGCTTGCTTGATATAATCCACAAGCAGCCATCAGCCTGGTACAACAATAACAACTCTACAGTCTGCTTCCTCGCCCACTGCATTTTTTTTTAACTTAGTACAGCAAGATAAAACAAAACACCTAACAACTCTATACAACAGACGACACAATGCGACATGTAAACATACACTTGCACCATGCTGCACTAACATGCAGAAGCTGGCCTGAAACATTGGTTCCATTGATCTGTACCGACACTACTACAGATAGATGTTTCCCTCTAGAATGAGATTTTCACTCTGCAGCAGAGTGTGTGTTGATATGAAACTTCCTGGCAGATTAAAACTATGTGAAGGACTGAGACTCGAACTCAGGACCTTTGCCTTTCGTGGGCGAGAGCTCTACCAATTGAGCTACCCAAGCACGACTCACGCCACATCCCCACAGCTTTACTTCTGCCAGTACCTTGCATACAAAAGGCAAAGGTCCCGAGTTCGAGTCTCGGTCAAGCACACAGTTTTAATCTGCCGGGAAGTTCCATATCAGCACACACTCTGGTGCAGAGTGAGAATCTCATTCTGGAAACATCCCCCAGGTTGTGGCTAAGCCATGTCTCCGCAATATCCTAATATCCTTTCTTTCAGGAGTGCTACTTCTGCAAGGTTCGCAGGAGAGTTTCTGTAAAGTTTGGAAGGTAGGAGATGAGGTACTGGCAGAAGTAAAGCTGTGAGGACGGGGTGTGAGTCATGTTTGGTTAGTTCAGATGGTAGAGCACTTGCCCGTGAAAGGCAAAGGTCCTGAGTTCGAGTCTCAGTCCAGTACACAGTGTTAATCTACCAGGAAGTTTCAGATGTTTCCCTGTTTTGAAAGATGTTTCCAAATGGTGTCCACATCAAGTAGCTGGAAACATGTTTCAGGCTTAGTGCATATGCGGCTTGAAAAGTCTGCTGGACCGAATTAAACTGCCACTGGCTACAAAAGGGAAATTCACGCCACCACATGTTAGATTCCACTGAACTTCACAGTTTTCAATTTAATTCATAATGTTCATCAATTTTTGGTTTTTTCTGGGTGGACACAAAGGAAAGATGTCTCAAAAACACATGTTTTGATGTGTAATCTGTGGTCATAGCATGTCGGAAAATAGCTCAATTACCTCGTACCCCAATAACAATTTCAATCTTTTGGTGAGTTTTTACTTGCTATTCCACATCTGTGATTTTTTAAGAACTGGTGAAATTCATTGCCACAAATTATTGCATAAACATTGTATTGTACATTTACTTTCCTCCACTTACAGAGATGTTATACAACTGGTGATGATTATGATTTTTAATCACATCTGTCAATTACACTTGTTTTTGCTCATATTTTGGGGGTTTTAACTTTTTCCTCGATTCTCCATTTTCCTCAATTTTATGGTTTTTGAGTCTAGACCCCACGAAAGTGTAATATAAGTGTTTCACTTTATACGTGGCTGCATACAGCACCGATATCACACATTTAAAAAAATGTGTGACCTCAGCACTGTACATAGTCAGACATATTTGGTATGTGGCCATTGGCTATTAAATTTCTGAAGATGCTCGCATTTGATGAGTGAAATGTGTAAAACAAAGGAAAGTTGTATGCGACTTGTGGCTGCTCAACAGTTTTATTTTATTCCATCATCCCAAGTATTTGTTTTTTAATAATTGCATTGATAGATGCAATGTGGAGACGCCATCTATGCAGGCTGACAGCAAAGTTAGATAAACTTTGCATTTAATTACCATATTTACTCGAATCTAAGCCGCACCCGAAAAATGAGACTCGAAATCAAGGGAAAAAAAATTTCCATTATCTAAGCGGCACCTGAAATTTGAGACTTGAAATTCAAAGGGAGAGAAAAGTTTTAGGCCGCACCTCCAAATCGAAACAAAGTTGGTCCATTGTAATATGAGACACAATTTAGGTCGAATGAATGACGATACAGCTTCAGTACTTTGGTTCGAGTCATAAGCTTGACAATTAAGCTTTACCAGGTAGCCATTGCTATGAGTCAGGCGCTCCGTGCGTATTTATATGGGTACCCTTCCTTTTTCACATGCTTCATCTGGTTTGAATTGATTGCTTATTTTTCTTTGATCTGATGAGTGCCATTCTCTTTGTTATAGGCGTTTGTCACTCTAAGCTGAAAATAAATTACTGTGTCAGGCATTGTTTGTCGCATTCTGATAATGAGTGTTTACGACCTGTCGCCGCTCGCGGCATGGCTTGCTTTTGTGCATGCTACCGCCGCTTACAATTTAAAAAAAAAGTGAGGATTCATCTCATTAGCGAAACAATGGCAAGAGACTGCTATTTCTTGTTACTTACACTGCTGCTTTCTTTGATAATGATCAACAGGAACCAAATAATAGACTGCGTATGATAGATGTTCTGAACGAGAATTTAGCGAAAAATTTTCTACGTTTGAAAATCTTTGCAGACGCCTCTTTTGTACATTACATTCTGCACAGAAATTAGTCATCGTACATTTAAAAATTTAGTCAATTGCCGTGCTTCATTTCTGACTATATCACTATTGGGCATAAGAATAATACGAATATAAACATGACATGATATGATATGTATATTCTTCCATGTTTGCTGTTGTCTCACACTAGTTTCGTAGTTTATTAGGCAGACAGTATTTAAATGAGATAGCAGCAAACACAAAAGAATACATGGCAAAATGTTTGTATTTGTGTGATTCTTGTGGTGAAGAGAATACTGCATGTGATTCACAATTCATAAAAGTTCCTATTAGCAACCATCTCTTCTCACAGGTAGAAAAAAATTCAGAACGCAGAGTTGGCCATATTGCCAAACATCCCAAACAGTCTTGCCAGTCGGATTTTCGTAGTAAATTTAAATGCTCCTACATTCGAAGATGAACAATATGGAATTTGTATTTACTTCTTTGGATAATGTATGAAAATGCAGTGGTCAAAACTCGGGGCGGAGAAAAAAGCTCGTCCTCCACCTATTCTTTTTAAATTTACTTAGTGACGCAGAGGTTTTGGCGCCAGTATTTATCTTTGTGCCTGAAAAGCATGCCTGTGTAGCGCTACACATATTCAATGGCAGAAGTTAGTTGTGGCGGCACCTAGCAACATTTTTCAGAACTTCCACCTACTTTGCACTCGATTCTAAGCCGCAGGCGGTTTTTTGGATTACAAAAAACCGGCAAAAAAGTGCGGCTTAGATTCGAGTAAATACGGTATACATTTTGGAATTTAAGATATCAAACAGTTGCAATTATTGTGAAAGCTGTATATTAAATTTTAAAATTTAAACAGCCATGACAATACTTCAATGAGAATGACATTTCCATAATTTATGGCCTGCTTAACTATCAAGAAGAATTCATTTTTCTTACCCTTATAGGTAAAATACTAAGTCACGCGTTTAAGGGATTCCTCCTTTACCACGTATCTACATTATGTAAACCCTCATATTCTTCAAAATTGATGAAGTGGGTGAGGACAGTAGACTGAAAAAAAAACTGATATTCATGGCCACTTAACCAGACAAAACAAAAAATTATATATGACCCTTATCAACAGGTCCCTGTACCAAAACAGTACTTTCTACATGGGAGTCAAACTTAATAACACATTTCATAAAAACATAAATGTAACTATGAAGGCCAAAATCTTTGGAAAATAATTACTGTCCTACTTACAGCATTACTGCTTTTACTCAACTGAAGAATATTTGAAGTTATAAAGCATAATATATAAATACTTAATGTATGGAATGTATTATTTGTAATTTTTAATAAGCATCCATACAAATCACTGTCACCTGCAATCTTATAAATTCATTTATTCAAGCTGCTCTTGTCAACAACAGGATCTATACAATGCAATACAATGACTCTACTTCCAGTTAGCATGTATACTTGTTAATGCTCACGATATTGTCTACAAAATCACTTTATTAAGTAGAAATGAAAAGAACCAAACAAGGAATGAGATCTATTTCATAAATGAATTTAAAGCCTCTACAATAGTTTCTTGCCCTTATAAATAACCACAGTCCAGAAACTAAAGAGATACTACATATTCCATGGTCAGCAGATTTTTCAAAATTAGTACATTTAGCTTAAACAACTGCCTTCCCATACAGATCACAAGCCACAATCTGTATTAGGAACAGGAAAAAATTGTTTTATGTTATTGACAATTTCAGTGTTATTTTTTGCCTGTTTTGCTATTCATTTCAGATGGCTTATTTTTCAAGTAGTGTATGTTCTTATTTTTCTCTTATTTCATTGTTTATCAGTGTTATGTTAAGAATGAAAATATACCTATAAGTTTAATTTACTGACATCAGCACACACATTTATGTACATTATTAAAAAAGAAATTATTTATATTGATTCCATTAACTCTAATTAATTAAAGAAAAAATACTTTACACCTATACATTGTTCAAAGTTTTTCAAAAGAAAGCATTGTCATAACTTCAAAGTTCTCTTCAGAAACTATATACCACCAATCCTTCAGTACTTTGCTATGCTGAGAAAGGAGGCATTTGGAGCCTAAATTTGAATATGGAAGACAAACTGCTTTCAGCACACCACCAGACATTTCACCACGTACACATATTCCGCACGCATGGAAAGCTGGTTTTCCACTAAATTATGAAGGGGTCTGTATCCCTTATTATGAATGGTTCTGTATGCCTTCATAATATATTACACAGTTGAAACTTGCCATTCTAGGCACACAACAGACTTTTTGTCATGTCAGCATTAATAAGAGATCATTGTCATCCCAGTTGAAACAAGAGCTGTTAACACTGACATAATTCATGGAGCTATGGCCACAAGAGTTGCTAGCCTAATTTGAAAGTGCAACACAGTGCATTTCAGTGTTTCCTTCACTAGTGCCTGAAGTATTAGACCCTTCATATTTCTACTATATTCATTCACAATAAAATCATTTTCCCACATTAATGAACCAATCTTCACTTTTTAACTTGGAATATCGGTAATGTTTTATCTGGCGATGTCAGATTTCCCAATGTTTTTGCCCAAGAAATCATATAAAAAATGACTCACTTTGAAGAAATGCTTAATATGGTGCAAAGTTTCTAGTACAAAAGTATAAATATAAAAATCACCAAATACAGCACTTTAGCTTCACAAATCAACATCGAACTCATCTGTGTTTCTTCCATCAGACATTCACAGGACACTCAATGTTCTGCAAATGTGTTCCTCCCACACAAAAAACACTATTTTTTTTACTATTTTGTGAATGAAGTTTGTGATGACATAGTGATCTATTCGTAGGCCACAGCCAATGTTAAGTTGAAAGATGTCGGATGCTGTGCTAATATGCAAACTGTGCAAAACTGAGGTGTTGTATTTGGTGTTCTTCATATTTATACTTGTGTATTATGAAAATATCTAGTTTACCCAATGCACTGCATTAAAGATATCACAAGAATGCATCATTTTTTGTACGATTGGTTGTGCAAAAGTGTCGGGAAAGTCATGTCAGTGGCTAAAACTGTTACTGGAATGTAGTTCATTTGATGTCACATCCAAAGCCACAATTCTTAACACAGGACATCAAGTGTTACTTTGAAATTATATACAATTCTCATAGTTGAGAAAAAAGTCAAAATCAAATTTAAATATTCAATAATTATTGGTTATCAGTGTTAATAGACTGCTGCCTGCAGACTCATAACTTTTTACACAGGAATGGGAGAAGTGCTAAATTTTGTGGAATTCTACAAAAACCAGCAATTTCACATTACATCATCACAAATAATCAAAGATTTCATGTTAGCTTTTGCTTTATCATTTACACAAAATTTCCCTGGTCTCTATCTGTAATGAACATGCACAGTTTGAAATGACCTACAAGAATTACAGTCAGCAGTGACACGATGCAAGAGCAGAAGTTACGGACGGCTAGGTTAGGCTAATCTAAAATATAAAATAGCGGACTAATAGTGAACTGTGTGCTAAAAAATATTATTACCTCCGTTTCTGTGATCTTCGCACGAACTACTGTTTCAGCCAATATTCGAGTAACAGGATCTACAGATTGGCTTTCTGCAGAAACAGCATACAGGATAAAGTCCCTAAAAACACAAAATGATTACAGAGTATTTCAATTCTTCAGTTACGCTGTAGTAGCACTGTGCTCTTTGCTAATTTAGCCTGTTCCTCTTTGCTTTTTAGTTTTTATCAGTTCTAGACCATCCTACTTCAGACTGATTCTAGGCTTTAGCAAAACTTTATACTCGGAACATCAATGAAGAGAAAGAAACTATCCACAATTTTAAATAACATTCATTCCAAAATTCGTAAGTAGTTTTAAGAACTGATCAAGTGCTGTTAACGGACTTTCTGTAGTTCAGGAAATGTGACACACACACACACACACACACACACACACACACACACACACACACCTGTGCAGCTACATTGTGCCAGCTGGACACAAAATGCCAGAATTCCAGTTTGGCAGGTTGACTAGGGTGAGGGGTTGTGGGAGGGGGGGGGGGGGGGGGGGGGAGCATAGGAGAAAGAGGCAGGAAATGGTGGAGGGGTTGGGAAGGCATATCTGGAAGTTCAGAGCAAGACAGCACATGTGCAGGATAGGAATGTGAGAGGGAGAGGCAGATGGTGCTCAGCCGAAGAATGTAACAAATGAGGAACGGAGCAGTGACCTGTGTGGTGCTCGATGATGATGATGATGATGATGATGATGATGATGATGATGATGATGATGATGACGATGATGGGTGGATTAAGAGGTGTTGACAGATAGAGGAAGGGGAGACTGTTGGCCAGAGGGAGTGCGTGCAGTGGTTTAACTCGGCTGGAGAGTACAGCTAATATGATCATAGTAAAAATAATTTTTTTCACTTCACACAGAATTGCTTAGCCACCTGCCATTTTTTGGGAAGTTCCTCCTATCAACAAAATGGAAGAGATGAGACAAACAGTTGCACCACTTCCAACGTAGAGAGATATTGTATTGCATGAAGTGCATTGCAATTTTGCTAACACAGAATATAGCAAAGAATGATATGGGCAACAGTTTGATTTTAATGCCTCAAATTGTGATGGGATACGGAACTTCTGGAAAAGCATCCCCTCCAATTATGAAAAAGTGGGAATCATTTCTATATGTGGCAATCAAAAAGTTTCTGCCGGAAGGTGTCCCTGCAGCATATATGCAATGTACCGTGGCTCCAATTCATTTATATAGACACTGACATGTAGGCAAAGGAATAGTGTGGCATTTGTGTCTTTCTAACGTATGTGTAGTATATGTGGGAACATGTACTATGGTAAAGTTATTACCAAATGCAGCCAAACAGGACCAACATGCTGTTATTCTCTTCTTGGCTCCCAAAGGACAAACACCAGTAGACATCTGTCAGAGAATCGAGAATATGCATGGGGCATCACATCTGTAGAAAACCACCATTGTGGAATGTGCACCAGCCAAGTCCTGTGCCGACCACGATTCGACACATGCAAGTCCCCGTATCACAAATGCCATAATGCAGAAATTATGCCAATGCAAGTAGGAGACATTGGAGCACTCACACTATAGTCCTGATCTCCCCATCCCCAAGCCATTATCATGCCTTTGGTCACTTAAAAAAGGCCTTGAAGGGTCGACGATTCCTGTCAGATGAGGATGTGCAGCAGACAGTTATGGATTTCTAAACACACCAGGACACTGTGTTTTACCAAATGAGTATTTCCAATCTGGTGTTTAAGTGGGATGATTGCCTTAATGCTCGTGATGATTTTGCCTGATTGGCATACCAATTCTGAACAGCACAGCCTTCAAATGGAAACTTTCTGATTGCTCCTTATATTTACACTGCCTGACGAAAGACATGAAGCATCGAGGGGGTGAGGAGAAAACAAAATGAAACTTAATGGGTTGTGAGGGTATGTGACGTTATTTCAGTGATTACAAAATCAAGTGACATTAACAAATAACTTGGCAATATAAGCCATCTTATAAGTGACATTGCACCACCACTTCGCTGGCCTCAAAGCTTAGGCTGATTCAGTTGCAAACAGCATCTTATAGCCATTGTGTCCTCTCCTAAGGCAAGCTGGCCCACAAATGTTATAACTGGTCCTTGATACCCTGGACACTGTTACTGGGAGAGAGTTGATGTCCAAGTTGGTCCCCCACGTTCTATTACGGACAGATCTAGGGATCTTGTTGGCCATGGGAGTACCTCAACATCATGCAGACAGTGCACATACACACATGCCATGTCTGAATGTGCACTGACCTGTTGAAAAATAACATCACACTGCTGTTGCAGCAGAGGTAACACACGAAGATGCACGATGATTATGACATACTGTTGTGCTGTCAGAGTTTCCCCAACCACTACCAGCCATGATGTCAAATTATACACAATGGCTCACCACACCTTGACACCAGAAGTAACAATGGTGTTCCTTGCCAAAACATTAGAAGAATGGGACCTTTCCCCAGTTCACCACAGCACTTACCGAAGGTGGTCATCCAGGTAGTGCACAACTGTGATTTATCATTGAACTCAATGCAACACCATTCAATAGCCGTCCATTTTTCCTGGTCACGGCACAACTCCAATCACAGTCATCTGCGTTGTGGTGTTAATGGCAGCCTATGAATAGGATAGTAATTCCCTAACGAAGAATGTGCAAGGGGCATCATATCTGTCAAAAGCCACTATTGTGGAATGGGGCACCAAATTCTGTGTTGGTCGCAATTCAATACACGCATATCCCCATATCACAAATGTTGTA
The DNA here is from genome assembly GCF_023897955.1 of Schistocerca gregaria. Taxonomy (NCBI): domain Eukaryota; kingdom Metazoa; phylum Arthropoda; class Insecta; order Orthoptera; family Acrididae; genus Schistocerca; species Schistocerca gregaria. The sequence goes on from NC_064931.1 coordinate 752,854,577, forward strand.
CAGAGATGATGATGTTTGGTTTGTGGGGCGCTCAACTGCATGTTCATTAGTGCCCATACAAAGTCCCAATTTTTTCACAATCCACTTTCACAAATGATGATGATGATAACAATGAAAGCATCCAGTCCCTGGGCAGAGAATATCCCCAACCTGGCCGTGAAACAAACCCGGGATCCCGTGGTCCAGAGCCGGCAATGCTAGCCACTAAACCACAAGTTGCGGACTTGTAACAGAGAAGTAGCCAACTCAAGAGGGAGATATTCAAGCAGCCAGCCACAAGCTTGGGATGACACAAATAATTACATAAAAAGTCAATTATTTGTTCTCAGATGGCATGTGCAGATGTAAAGGGTTTATGAAGTGCTTGGTGCACAATATAGCGATCCTCCAGTTATGTGGTCAGATATGGTCGAGCAGAACCTGGACAATGATAGTATGCCTTTCCTCAAGTTCCTGGGCAGTCCAATATTGGGCCACTGTCACATCAAAATGACCCACAAATCCGGGTATTACATGATTTCCAAAAGCCATTCAAATGGAGACTCACAATGAGGACACTTTAAAACTGTCAGGTGCTGATAACACTGTCTCACACAGGTACACAACACCCCCATGTCTTTCACAGTGATCACTCAACATCTGATGATGTTCAAACTCCTTATCTAAAATACCAGGCCTGGTAATAACACTAAACATGGACAACACTACTGCACTCTGGTGGGCAAGGTACCTGTTACCAAAAATTTCAACTCTATAATCATTCACATATCTACCTTTGTTGTGTACGAAGTTGAACTGACATCCACTTCTGAGTGCTTCACTTTTTTGTCAGACAGGTTATTTTGAAAGGACTGAACAAGAAAAATGAAAATTTTAGAGTTTAAGATTGTCACAAGTGCTCAATCACAACCCCCTAGTGACTTATGGACATTGTCTACAGTACCTGAAAGGGACTGGATGCTCTGCAACTACTCTTAATCTAAGATGTTTTGAAACTGAATAAAACCAAAGACCACTTTGAAAACTGGTTACAGTAAACTGTAAATAGACATTATAATGATCCAGGTGTACACAGATGCATAGTCTCAAGGCAATATGTACTAGTAAAATTGTCTCGAGGTTTTTTTCAGCCGAGTACTCCTCAGCCAACAGCACATGGATTTTAAATCATTTGATGCACCTGGAAGCTCAATAGAATTTTATCAGTTGTTACAGGTTTTCTCCACTTGATAGTATATCAAGTTTTCATATTTGTCTTATTTGAGATTTGACAACAAAGAAACTTGTCAAGCTACAAGAGAAAATGATTATTTCGCACCAACAGACAAAACTTGGGAACAGTTGATTCATAACTGCACAACCAGGCTCATTTGTTATGATAGATATGCAACTGCTGGGTTTTTGTGGACAATGTCCTTTCCGCATGTATATCCCAAATAACCCAAATAAACATGGGATCAAAATAGTAATGGCCATGACACAAAAACAAAATAGACGTGTCTCTCTGTAAATTTTATGTAAAGGAAATGACAAGGACTCTCTTAGGCTTAAATACAAACATCATAGTAGACAACTGTTTTACCTCATTGAAACTGGCAGGTGATCTTTTAAAGTATAAACTCACACTGGCTGGCACCAGTCATGCCAACAAATCTGAAATACTGAGCTACTGTTCACAAAAAACAGAAGTGTAGATATGTGTATGTTTTGCTTTGATAAAGAAAAAAAACCAGTTTCACATACAGCAAAATCAAATACAATAGTTGTTCTGCTGCAAACTGCTCATTACCAGTTCACTATCTGTGGTATTAGTAAGAAACTACGCATAACAGAGGATTAAAATTCCACCAAATTTGGAGTAGATATGCTGGAACAAATGTGCAGCACCTATTCATGTAGTCAGAAGATCAGAAGATGGCCACTATGTGTGTTTTATGGCTTGATAAATACTTGGTGTGTGAATGCTTGGGTTATCCAAACCCACAATAATCAGCAGCAGAGAGCCAACATATTGCCAAGAAAAGACTTTCTTACATGCCTGGATGAAGAACTTGCTAAATCCTGGATGACAAAGAGGCTAGAAACTACCAGTCTACAAACACACCTTTGAGTAGCCACACAAGGTGTCCTAACTAAAAAGTCACCATTGCAAGGGAAAGAACTACCTGCCACTAGCAACAAAACTCTTGTCATATCTGCCCTTAGGCTTTGTGATCTAGGATTAAATTAGTAAGGGCATCAGTCATCTCATCTTATGATAGTGTTTGTGTAACTTGCACAATAAAACAGGTTTTTAATTCAATTGCAAAATTAAATACCTAAAAAAGTTATCAGTTTTGTAATATTTGCTTTCTTTATTTCTTCTAATTCCTCTATAATATGATTAATGATATATTTCTTGCTTGAATTATTTTCACTCCATGATGGCTTTTCACTGCTATGCCACATTGGAATAGAGCAGAGTTGATATGTTTCAAATTTTTACAATGAAATCATGGCCTATTTCACCTCATGACAAAATCATTAATTCAAAATAAATTCATAATAGTGCTCCCAAAATCAACTGTTTTTGTATTATGAACATTACACATATACACATATCAATACAGGGAGACAAAAAGAGAGTCACGTGAAATCTACTGTAAGAGCAAGTTACAGACATATTACATGAGATGGCCATGAAAAGTCTTGAACATTGAATGATGTAAAACTTTCTGGAATACCCCCATTACAAAAAACAGAAGATTCCTGGGACGTATACTGCAATATCAAGGAAGTTGAATAAAAGTAACTGGAGTGGACAACAAATACGATAGGAACTCTGCATTAACATGAAGAGTAGCAGGTGAAAAGGCCGTATTAATGTCAAGAGCTGGTGAAAGTACAATCAAACATTAAGAAATATTTCTTGGATCATGAACATTTTGACAGATTGCCTCAACAATGCTGAGCATCTTAAAGGCCAAACAATTTATTATTCAGCTACACAATAGTAGTGCTATTTTTTCTACACACTAATCACAGGGTACTGGATAGTAGTTGTTGTTGTTGTTGTTGTTGGGATGTTTAAGGGGGACTAAACAGCTAAGGTCATCAGTCCCCCATTCCAAAAAACCGGCGAAACAAAATTTACGGAACAGGTAAAACCCCAATTGGGGAGGAGACTCCCCTCCCCCCAGTCACTGAAAGAACACCAATGTGTCAGCGAACACTAGAGACAAGAAGAGTACAGACGAACACTGGACAGAAAGAAACGGAAGAAAATAAGAGGGTCGGAGACTGGTTGACTGACCATGGGAACAAAAATTGGGAAAGAGTCAACCATCCGAATACACACATTAAAATCTGCAACCAATGAGACACTCGAGGACAAGATACACAGAAAGGGAAAGGGACAGGTCCCCCCTAAATGGAACCATAAAAAGGACTACCACGGATAAAATTTAAAACGTCGTCAGCCATGGAGGCATCGTCGCATAAAACCAAAGGCAACGTGCCCGGGAGATTAAAAGTCTGCCGAAGGATGCGCAGGCGGGGACACTCCAACAAAATGTGGGCGACCGTCAACCGGGACCCACACTGACACAGGGGGGGATCCTCCTGACACAAAAGATGTCCGTGCGTCAGGTAGGTATGGCCGATGCGGAGCCGACACAGGATGACAGAGTCCCTGCGAGAAGCCCGCAGGGAGGACTGCCACACATCGGTCGTCTCCTTAACAGCCCGCAGTTTATTCGGAGAAGTCAGGCTACGCCACTCGTCACACCACATCTGAAGCACCTTACGGCGCAACGCCAGCTGCAAATCACGAGCCGGGAGGCCGATCGCCAAAGTGGGGGCGTCGACCGCCCCTTTGGCCAGCCTGTCGACACGTTCATTCCCCGGGATGCCAACGTGACCTGGCGTCCAAACAAAGACCACCGAACGACCAGAGCGGGTAATGGCAAAAACAGACTCCTGAATAAAGGATACCAGAGGAGAAGAGGTATAGCAGCGGTCGATAGCCTGGAGGCTGCTCAGGGAGTCACTGCAGATGACGATGGACGTACCTGAGCAGGAACGCATATGCTCAAGAGCGCGCAATTTGGCCACCAGCTCTGCAGTAAAAATACTGCAGCCAGCCGGCAAGGAGTGCTGTTCAACATGGGCAGCGTGAGCAAAAGCGGAGGCAGGACGACCATCCACCAGGGAACCATCAGTGTAGACAGGCTCACAGCCTGAAAATGAGGCGACGAGCGCAAGAAAACGGTGACAGAGGGCCACATGCGGAACCGAGTCCTTGGGTTCCCGTGCCAAGTCCAGGCGGACGGACGGACGGGGCATACACCAGGGAGGCGTGGGTGCACAGGCCCGGAAGGGCGGCAGAAGAGGGAATGACCCCAGTTCCGACAACAGGGACTGGACACGGACAGCAATGGAAAGCCCAGACCTAGGTCGCCGGTCGGGCAGAGGGAGGACCCTGGCAGGGAAAAGCAGGCGATGATTGGGATGGCCCGGTGAGCAATGCACGTGGACAGCATAGTCGGCGAGCAGTCGGTGGCGGCGAATCCGCAGCGGGGGAACCCCGGCCTCCACCAGCAGACTATCCACGGGGCTCGTACGGAAAGCACCAGTTGCAAGCCGAACCCCACAGTGGTGTATGGGGTCGAACAACGTCAACACTGAGGGCGATGCAGACCCATAGGCCAGGCTCCCATAATCAAACCTGGACTGCACAAGGGCTCTGTACAATCGCAACAGCGTGCTGCGATCTGCACCCGAAGACGCATGGCTCAGGCAGCGGAGGGCGTTGAGGTGCTGCCAGCACTTTTGCTTCAGCTGAGTAATACGAGGAACCCATGTGAGCCGGGCATCAAAGACGAGTCCTAAGAAGCGGCTAGTGTCCACCACTTCAAGTAGGTGACCGTCGAGGTAAAGTTCCTGATGAGGGTGGACCGTCCGACGCCTGCAGAAGTGCATAACTCGAGTCTTGGCCGCAGAGAACTGAAATCCATGAGTCAGAGCCCATGATGCCGCCTTGCGAACGGCTGCTTGCAGCCTGCGTTCGGCGACTCCCGTAGTCGTTGAGCTAAATGAGATGCAGAAGTCGTCGGCATACAAAGAAGGAGACACCGACGACCCCACGGCTGCAGCCAGACCATTAATGGCCACTAGAAATAAGGAAACGCTCAACACCGAGCCCTGCGGGACCCCATTTAACTGTATATAAGATGAACTAGAGGCGGCACTGACTTGCACCCGGAAAGAGCGGCGCAATAAAAAGTTTTGAAGAAAAGCTGGGAGCTGACCACGAAGACCCCACTCGCGCAACGTAGCAAGGATGTGATGCCTCCATGTTGTGTCATATGCCTTCCGCAGATCAAAAAATACAGCAACGAGATGCTGACGACGGGAAAAGGCCATACGGATAGCAGATTCCAGCCGCACCAAATTGTCCGCAGCAGACCGGCCCTGACGGAAGCCATCCTGGGATGGAGCGAGGAGACCGCGCGACTCAAGGACCCAACACAAACGCCGCCCCACCATACGTTCGAGCAATTTGCACAAAACGTTGGTTAGTGTAATGGGACGATAGCCGTCCACCGCCAGAGGGTCCGCACCGGGCTTCAAGATGGGAACGATAACACCCTCTCGCCATTGTGACGGGAACACGCCCTCGCTCCAAATGCGGTTAAAGATGGTGAGGATGTGTCTCTGGGAGTCCCTGGAGAGATGCTTCAGCATCTGAGCGTGGATGCAGTCCGGTCCTGGCGCTGTATCAGGGCAATTGGCGAGGGCAGCGAGGAATTCCCTCTCGCTGAAAGGAGCATTGTATTTTTCAGAACGACGTGTGTGGAACGATAACGACGTCCGCGCGGCGCGCTCCTTTAGAGAGCGAAAGGCAGGAGGGTAAGTTGCAGTCGCAGAGTTCGTAGCAAAGTGCGTGGCAAGGTGGTCAGCAATGGTGGCAGCGTCCGTGCAGACAGCGCCGTCCAGGGAGATTCCAGGGACACCCATAGGGGTCTGGTATCCATAAATCCGCCGGATGCGGGACCACACGAGCGACGGGGAGACGCGGGAGCCCAAGGATGAAATGTACCTCTCCCAGCATTCCTGCTTACGCCGTGCAATAAGACGACGGGCCAAGACACGGAGCTTCTTAAAGGCGATGAGGGTCTCCAGAGACGGGTGCCGCTTATGACGCTGGAGAGCCCGCCTACGGTCACGAATAGCTTCAGCAATCTCCGGCGACCACCAGGGGACAGACTTCCTCCGAGGGAGTCCAGAAGAGCGAGGGATGGCAGTCTCGGCCGCAGAAATAATTGACGAGGTCAAGACACGGACCACCTCGTCAATGTCACCCTGTGGGAGAGAAGCAATGGTGGCAGCGGAAGTAAAAGCTGGCCAGTCAGCCCTGTTGAGAGCCCAGCGGGGCAGGCGCCCAGAAGAATGACACTGGGGCAGTGACAAATAGATGGGAAAATGGTCACTACCACACAGATCAGGATGCACTCTCCAGTGAAGGGATGGGACAAGTCCGGGGCTGCAAAGAGAGAGATCGATGGCCGAGAACGAGCCATGGGCCACACTGAAATGCGTGGGAGCACCGGTGTTCAAGAGGCTAAGGTCGAGCTGAGCCAACACACGCTCCACAGCGCGACCGCGGTCATCGGAGACAGTCCCACCCCATAGAGGGTTGTGAGCATTGAAATCGCCCGGAAGCAGCAATGGCGGCGGGAGTTGAGCCAGCAGCGCAGCCAAGACATGTCGGGGGAGTTGCCCATACGTAGGAACGTAAACAGAGCAAACAGTAATAGCCGGCGAGAGCTCAATCCTGACAGCGACTGCCTCTAAAGGCGTCAGAAGGGGTACTGGTGAGCTACAGACAGAGTGGTGAACAAAGAGGCAAACTCCACCTGAAGCTCGTTGACAGTCAGCGCGGTTCTTATAGTATCCCCGATAACCGCGAAGGGCAGGGGTCCGCATTGCTGGAAACCAAGTTTCCTGAAGAGCAATGCACAGAACAGGGGAAACACTCAGAAGCATCCGGAGCTCAGGCAGGTGGCGGAAATAACCGCCGCAATTCCACTGGAGAATGGAAGCAGGAAGGGACTGGGAGGGCATTAAGTCGACTAAGAGGCAGACGGCGCCGCAGAGTCAACGGCCGCCACCGAGCGAGAGTCAGCTGTGTCCATAGGAGAGGTCCCCGAGGGTTCCGTGAGGGCGAGATCCGCGGCAGAGGCGAGGATCTCCACCGCATCCCCAGAGCCAGAGCTATTGACAGCAGGCGGTACTGAAACTGCCGGAGCGTCCTTCTTCTTGGACACGTTCCGGTCCTTCTTCTCGCGTCTGTCCTTTGGCTTAGAGGGCTGGGAGAGTTTCTCTGAAGGAGCGTCGGAGGCTGACGACGACGCAGAAGCCCTACGACCAGCAGGTGGATGAACCTTCAGCCACTGGCTGACATCCGGCGGGGTAGCAGAAGAAACGGAAGAAGGGAGGGACCCCTTCCGCGAGAGAGGAGCCGGCAGAGACGACGCCGGCAGAGAAGGGGGAGGGGGAGGGGGAGGGGGAGGGATCGAGACCCCTGGTGTTGGAGCAGATGTCACTCCTGAAGCATGTGCGGGGGGAGTGACAGAAGGGGGTTTGCCCCCAACTGCTAAGGGGGCAACAGAGGAAGGCTTGCCCCCAGACACGAGGGGGGCAGACAGAGATGGACGGCCCCGAGGGCCAACTGAAGGCGGCACAGAGGAGGCGACAACTGCCGCCCGCGAGGGCAACGATAACGTAGCTGCAGCATAAGAAGTTTGAAGAGGGACAGGATGCAACCTTCCAAATTTCAGTTTTGCCTCGCGATAAGTAAGCCGGTCCAGGGTCTTAAATTCCATAATCTTCCGCTCCTTATGAAGAACGGGGCAGTCCGGCGAGCATGGAGAGTGGTGTTCCCCACAGTTGACACAGACAGGCGGAGGCGCACATGGAGAATCGGGATGAGAGGGGCGTCTGCAATCTCGACATGTGGCGCTGGATGGACAACGGGAGGACATATGCCCAAACTTCCAGCACTGGAAGCACCGCATCGGGGGAGGGACGTATGGCTTGACGTCACAACGGTAAACCATTACCTTGACCTTCTCAGGCAATACAGCACCCTCGAAGGCCAAGATAAAGGCACCGGTGGCCACCCTGTTGGTCTTCGGTCCTCTGTGCACACGACGGACAAAATGCACACCACGTCGTTCCAAGTCAGCTCTCAGCTCGTCATCGGACTGTAACAAGAGGTCGCGATGGTAAATAATCCCCTGGACCATATTTAAGCTACTGTGGGGAGTGACGGTAACAGGGACGTCTCCCAGCTTATCACACAAGAGCAACGCCCGTGACTGGGCTGGGGAGGACGTCTTGAGGAGGATGGACCCATTCCTCATTTTAGACAAACCCGCCACTTCCCCAAACTTATCCTCCAGGTGTTCCACAAAAAACATAGGCTTTGTCGAAAGAAAGGAGTCACCATCAGTCCTGCTGCAGACAAGGTATTGTGGTACATAAGGCTCCTGCTTGGCACTAGATCTGCGTCCCTCCCATGGCACAGCCAACGAGGGGAACGACTGAGGATCATATTGTGCAGCATCGAATTCAATTTTGCCTCGCTTAGAGATGCTGGTGGCAGTGCGACCACCAGCTTGGTGAGATTTATTGCGCTTCATTGCGCCACATCCACCCAGATGCCACCTACTCCGAACGAGGGCTCTCCCCAAGGGCGCCACCCAGCCAAAGCAACGGGTACCTGGCCGATATCCCATTGCCCGGAGTCCCCGTGCCCCAGACAAGATGGGCACATACTCCTTGGCATGCATGGGGAGGAAACAGCTCTGGCATCTGTAGTGCGATCCCTGCGTGGTCAGGGGGCTACCACCAAGAGGGTACATGACGACCCCACCACAACGGACTGGCTACCGTGCTGGATTTTAGGTGTTGAAAGGGTCCACAGTTGCCGTGGGCGCTAAAAAGGGGATTGCGCACAAGACGAGGAGGCAACCCAGAAGAAATGGGGTGTAAATCCCTCCACACGACAATAGATAGCATGCAAGATGGAGGTGCACGATGGACCAATAGAAAAACACCACGTAAGGCGTCCTTCCCCAAATGGCACGCACTAACAATGGAAATTTTGAAAATGGCAGGTCAAACCCAAGTGGGGACCATCACATAAGGCCGAAACTTTGAAGACTCCTTTTAGTCGCCTCTTACGACAGGCAGGAATACCGCGGGCCTATTCGTACCCCCGAACCCGCAGGGGGGGTACTGGATAGTATTGTGATGTGAGGCACCACATGGAAAAAAAATCACACCCCATTCTCTATTCGCACGTTTGGTCCTGTCCATTCATAGTCCACTACATGTCAAGCTTCTTATGATTTTCCATAGCTCTTGGCCAGTTATCTGCAAGGGATACTGGTGTGGAACTAAGAAGTTTTGTGAACAGTTTTGCTATACAATTTTTCCCAAGGTCTGACAGTGGATCAGGTCTTTGAATGAATGTCTTAAGAGCTCATAAAAGAATGCCTGCATCAGCCAACTATATTTGGTGAGTTCAATGAGCTTAACAGCTACTCAGAATAACCTAGTTCACAAGCCATTAAAGACTTGCGTAGCACACCACTGAAAATAGGAATCTTTGGACCTGTCAGTCCTCACAGTCCACATCATTCTGCAACACAACATTAAAGGCAAAAGCTTTGTTCTTGGTGGGTATCATTTTACTTTCTTATCATCAATGTCACAATCATTCACAAAACAAGTGATGTCTGATGATCAAAGTGCACCCATATAGCCAAAAATTAAATAAAAATCTTGGTCTATCAAAAAATGGGTTGTGGCATTCGTTTTCTTCTCCAGAAGCCAAGGGCTCAAGATTGTGGTGGCCAACTGAAAAGCCATGGGGAGAGAGGACTGAAAGGGGGGGGGGGGGGGGGGGGCACGACTAGGACACAAAACAAATTCTGTCTCAAGTCTTAGAGGTGCTTGAAATCATCTGGGATCAAAATAGTTAGTTATTTCATCACCACAGCACTCCAGCCAAAAACTTCAAATTACTTGAACGCCTTCCTGTTGAATAAAAAATGGTCTGATGGCTTTAGAGAACGAAAAGATGGCAATGATTGTAACAGAAATTCTTTTTAAAAGGTGAATCAAACAATTCTATGCTGAAAAGATTTTGTACTATCCTTTGCATACTGTCAGAAGAACAGAAGGAAGTTATGATTTAACATTTCATTAGCAATATGGTTGCTGGAAACAAAGCACAAGCTCAAATAGATACAGAGCACATTTTAGGATATAACAGGGTGTAGGGAAAATCAGCTTTGTCTTTTTAAAGAGAATCAGCCTGGTATTCACCTGCTCAGGTTAGGAAAATCGAAGTAGGGAAGGTCAGACAGATATTTGAACTCAACTCTTCCTGAATTTGCAAGTGAAGTTCCTGAACTTAGTTGAACACTACCAGGCAACTGCAATAGATGAACCTACACAGATGTGTGTAGATCCTCCAACTAACTGGAAGATAGTAATAACTTCTCATGTCAAGGATTCACAGGAACCAACAGAGAGCCATGATGATCCACGACCACGTTATGGTCAGTCATGGCTGGTGTACACCGCTCTGAAAAGGTTGCAAATTACCCATCTCTCTCACCAGGATCCCAAATGGATTCAATCAAAGAGAGAGTAGGGTGATGTCAAGAAAAAGATAATTACTTCTGTGAGATGGTGGCTTCTGATGGTCCTCTGCGAGTGCTCACCTGTTGTCCAGCAATGAATTGGTGAGTGATCTTCTATGCTAGCTCTTAGTAACTCGCTTATTTTGAGTGCAAGCATTTGTGCTTCCTCATGCTTCAGCTCATTTGCACAACAGTTGTGGTATGGTGGGTAGTGAGGGAAATGCATGTGCATCATGCCAGAACATAAGAAGAGCCACCTTTGAAATTGGACAGCATCAGTTTTGACAGCGGCACCATCTAATAGCAGCACTATCGAGTCATAACTGTGTAACATCAAGAATTTCTTTCCATTTGAATCTGCAGGGCAAGGAATCTTAGTGTTTCACACAAAAACGTGGGTTTCCAAAATGTTCAGTGTATTATAAGACACCAAATAGTTTCAGGAATTTAAATTTACAGAGGCACTACATGTCTTACCACACCAGAGAATACGAAAACGAAAAATATGAATGAGCTGAAAGTGTACATGAGGTTTTAAAACTTAAAAAAGGAAGCTCTCAGAAGTGGAGGAAGAAAAGTGAGGAAAATCAAGTGAGTGCTGTTTGGATAAGCTACAAAATTGCACTATTTTTAGTGAAGTCTTTGCATCCTTTCACAGATAGTGATTTAATAATAGAATACTTGGTAGTTGCAGTTGAACATTTATGTACACTTCATGTAGAATTTTCACTATGTGCCCTTATCAAATGTGACAATCATGTTTTCCACACAGGTCACAATAGATGCCATCCAGAGCCACCTTGCAAACTCTCTGTGAAGGTTTCATTGCACATTCATTAGGGCTCTACGAATGTGTAGATATCACAACCACAAAGCTGGATGTGATAGTCTTACCAGCATTAAAGAAAAGTGTAGAAAATGTACATTTGTCAAGGAATTTATTAGTTTATGTGCCTACAGGTGGAGCACAGGTCATGTTGGGGAAACAAACCAAGAACTGGAGATTAGTGTTTAACATCCTGTCAACAAAGAGGTCATCAGAGACGGATCACTAGCTCAGATCAGGGAAGGAAAGTGGCCACGCTTTTTTGCAGGAACCATCCCTGCATTTGCATTAAACGATTTAGGGAAATCATGGAAAACCTGAGTCAGGATGGTTGGACGCGGGTTTCAACCGTCATCCTCCCGAATGTGAGTCCAGTGTGCTAACCACTGTGCTATCCCGCTTGGTGAAACAAATCAGGACTCGATCAGGATTCATAGCACAACTGACTGGGAAAATAAAAAATCTTTGAGTACCAATTTGCACTGATATGCAGCTTGAAGTGCAAAGTAACAAACAACATAAAGCCATTCTAGGTTTCTTCAGACAATTTTCTTATTTACACAAGTCTCCAACCTATTCCCTGTGATGATGGAAGGGTACAGTGCTTGCTGCTTGCAGTCTTTCACTCCCTGTCTGCTTACCGACCACATCTGCTGTGAAGTTCCGTTTTACATTATACCCCATTTAACTGTTATTGAATTCCATGCTATCCACTGGCAGTCATTGTACCCATAACATACTGATCCTGACCACAATACCCTAGCAAAGTAATCTAAGGACATGATGGCACATGGAAAGCCAAATGAGTAAACAGTTTTGAATATGGTGTTGCCCCTGTATCTGTCCTTGAAAATGTCTACAATGGACTGTAGTAAAACACTGTGTCTTAATTGCCCTTTGTACAACTACCACTCAGACAACTAGTGCAAAATCTGATGACAACATAGTCATATGCAAGGTGAAATAACTGCTTCCACCAAGCTAATAAGACTTCCTCTCTCAAAAATGGGAACTATTTCCACATCAGTTGCTAATTAATGTATGAACCACTGTAATGTTATTTCTAACAAAAACTAACCTGTCAGCCTGACAGTCACATATTCCTCCGTACCTCTCCAAGTCCAATAAAATACTGTCTTTGCTGTCATAAGCAAGTGTCCTCTGGAATGGAAAGAAAAACAAAGTTATATATGAGACTACACAAATTACAAAAAGTAAAACATCACTATATGGGGGAGGGCTGGAAATCCAGTGTTAAGCGTGTGTGTGTGTGTGTGTGTGTGTGTGTGTGTGTGTGTGTGTGTCTTTGCACACTTATCATGGCGTGTGTGTGTGTGTGTGTGTGTGTGTGTGTGTGTGTGTGTGTGTGTGTGTGTCTCTTTGCACACTTATCATCACTATATGGGGGAGGGCTGGAAATCCAGTGTTAAGCGTGTGTGTGTGTGTGTGTGTGTGTGTGTGTGTGTGTGTGTGTGTCTTTGCACACTTATCATGGCGTGTGTGTGTGTGTGTGTGTGTGTGTGTGTGTGTGTGTGTGTGTGTGTCTCTTTGCACACTTATCATGTAAGGTTGGGCTAATTTCACACAAGACAAAAGTAAACATATTTATATACTGCATTATCTGTTTCAAGACATTTCAGCCACAATACAAGTCTCAATACTAATGACACAATATCTTTTGAGTGTTACAACTGCTTTGTTCTGTTGGAATCTTCAGCCAACACAACTTCACACACATTTTTTACACACGCGCGCGCACGCGCGCACACACACACACACACACACACACACACACACACACACACATATATATCGGGGAGGGGGGGAAGAGACATCCAGATGCAAAAGTTTACTTGGGAGAAACAGGCAATAGGGAAGACTCATTCAAGATTGACCGAGGGAGGTGGCGCAGTGGTTAGCACACTGGACTCGCATTCGGGAGGACGACGGTTCAACCCCGTCTCCGGCCATCCTGATTTAGGTTTTCCGTGATTTCCCTAAATCATTTCACGCAAATGCCGGGATGGTTCATTTAAAAGAGCACGGCCGATTTCCTTCCCAATCCTTCCCTAACCCGAGCTTGTGCTCCGTCTCTAATGACCTCGTTGTCGACAGGACGTTAAACACTAACCACCACCACCACCACCACCACCACCACCACCACCACCACCACCATTCAAGATTAATATTTGATGAATGATTGGACAGCTATAACCAAATGATAAAAGTATAGTATTTGAATTTTAAATAAATTTATTAGATCATATGCTTTTAACATTCTAGATAAGATTTGTTTCAATGGTAAATACACTTTCCAATTGAAAATTAAATGGGGCAGCTGCCGAACTTCAGCATGCGGTAATACAATGAACTTAGGACAAACTGCCTTGGCACTTGACGCACATTCTTACTTTCATGTCTCTGATACAGATGCCAAATTAGCTTTTCATATGAACCTTTAAACAATTAAAAGAAAACCATCATTTCCTAGATACCTGTCAGTTTTACAACTAAGTACAGTGACTCTGTAATTCTGGTAGCAATACAGCGTGATGAGCATAGTTAAAACCAGCAGTCATATTTCTCAGTCAGAGCTTTATGAGTGTTCTCCACACACTTCTTCACCCTTCTAACCATAATATGTAGCTAACAAGTTGCACTGTGCAGACCGGAAACACAGTAGTGTTCCTCACAGTGGCTGTTACATCAATCACAGTTACAGCAGAAAACAATCCCATTTAAAATAAAACCATTTGAGAAATAATTCAGTACCATATTCATTCGTGTGTGGCTGGTTGAAGATCAAAGTTTATATCAGAAGTGTTAGTGCAAAAACATTTTGCAGACTGTACACACTGCTGTCACTTGAAACTAACAGATACTAACAGACACTGGGCAAATAAGACATCATGCTAATGCCATACAAAACCACCTCCAGCCTTGAGACTTGCCTCAATTTGCCAAGGACAAGAGTATTCATGTTTCGTCAACATGCCATATGCAGCTGAAGCCACTCATTGATGATATCTCATAGCTACCAAATTGCAAGGATGCTGAGTGTTTGATTTCACTCACTTTGCCAAATCCTCCGAGACACTTTCCATGTATCTAGGTGCATATTGTGATTCATACACTCAAATGCCTTAGATAGGTCACAGAAAATAATATCCAGCACTATTTTAATATTCAATGCACGTAAAATTTTGTGAGTGAACATGCAAATGGCATTCTCAGAAGACAACTCTTCTGAAATACAAACTGTGACTTGCTGAGGATATTATTGTTGCTCAGATGACATACTATTCTAGAATACACAATCTTCTCAAAAATTTTGGAAAATTGTGTCAGCAATGAAATATGTCAGTAGATATTGACAATCATTCTATCACATTTCTTAAAGAGGGTTTTGACAATGGCATATTTGAGTCTCTCTAGAAAAATTGCTTTGAGATAGTGCTGCATTACATATTGCAGTTAAGACAGGGCTTATTATACAGGAATAAATCTTTATAAATCTATTGGAAACTCCATCAAAATCAAAAGAGTTTTCATTTTTGAGACAAATATATAATTTTTCTTAATTTCAAAATGAGAAGTTGATGGTACATTCACACGACTGAATTTTATGCGAGTTGCTTTTTTAACATAGTGCTGTGATTTTTCTATTTAACTGTTTGTCTCTATACTTTCTACTATATTTAATAAATGATTATTAAACACAAGTATATTTGCTACCTTCCATTCAGTCCAACAGTGACACTATCCTGTTCTATGACTGGTTGTTGATTTCTGACATTATGTGCATGTTCCTTGATTTTTAAATAACTTTTCTTAATAATTTTGGGTAGTTTGCAACTACTGCAGAATCACAACTTGTTCTTGCCATCAGATTCATTTCCCTTGTCCTTTCACAAGGCACTAATCCCTCTTGTGATCCATGGCTTTTTACATGGCTGTTTAACCCTCAAGCGGGCACAACTATGTATAAAGATTTCCTACCGCAAAAACAGTCTTGTACTGTTCCACTGTTGTTTGAAAACTGTGAGAGCCTGTACCTATTCCTTCATTACTGCTTTAGCTAACACAATGCTAAATTGAGCTGTCATCTGTCCAAGTGAGCATCAATAATATAAAGTAAATAGCAAGCTCAATGAGAAGTAATCGTGAATCCATGCAAGAAAATTACTCAGATTATGATCTTGTGGCACAATCCCACAATGGGAGGGTCCTTACTGTGGGGTAAGATTGTGCATGCCAACGGAGTGATACAATAAAAGTTTATTTTATCATTGGTTAATTAAACTAACTTCAAACGGTGATTTTGCTCCTATTTGTTTATCCAGGTAACATGAAGGCAGCATTTTGTACAAAGTATGGCACGTGCTCACTCATGCTGCAAAAAACAGCGAACCGATTGAGGGTTAGTGTCCTATCTTAATTGCTTATGTGAAAAGCTATTTTCAAATAATGGTATTTATTTCTCATGGAATAGATTACATTTTGTGTTAGCATTTGTTTCATTATAAATTTGATCCCAAGTAATTTCTTGCAAACTATTCTTAAAAATATTTGTCCTGGAGTCATTAATTATTCTAACTGAAATACACTGAGGAGTATCCACACCATGAGGCACTAACCATGCACCATGATCAGAGAGAGCATTTGCTTCTGGTTAAACAGTCTGGCTAAACAATTATTTTCTTGCTTTGAACTTCACAAACGAAAACATTACCACTTAGGCACCTACTGTCTTTAGCCATTCATGCTAGAATGTTGGAGAGTTAACTTCTGAGATCAAATTGTTGGATCCAAATAAGGTTTCCATATAATTTTTCCTATCATGATTCTTTAGAAAATCTATCCTGAAGCCACCAGACTATTAATTGCTTGCTGCTGTCCAATAGATAGCATAGTAAGGAATGTAGATTCCTCATTAACAGTTGAAAATTTCCCATTGTGAATCAATATACAGTTACAATTAAATGTGGTCTATTTTTCAGTATAGTTCACATGCACACACTTCTATATGCTGGTCACTCCAAAATCTACTTGTCTCAATACTTTTGAACTTGTGTTTTATGTTAATATATGCAACAACTTCTCCTTTTCCTATATTAGTTCTACATGAGTACACTGCTAGCGTGTAATTGTCTATACATAACTTCTCTAAACATGTGGTTATGTGGTGCTCAGACAGGTTCAGGGTATCATCTTTTCAGTGCTCTCTAAACTTCCCAGGCAAGAAGCTCTTTTAGTTTTTTACTCAATCCTCTAATATTTTGAGGAAACAAGTGAACCTGTTTACACTGCATTCTTAAGCATTTTAAGGGGCTCATTTGTTAATTTGACTTCTTCCAAAACAGGGTGCCTGAATTCTGATTCTAACCGAAAAAAGGTACCTGTCTGACACCAATAATTACATGGATCTTGCGTTGTGTGACGATGCCCTCCTCTGTCACCCTGTACATTTTCTGCAGAAGTTTAACCAATGCAGTGTTAACCCAGGACTGGTCATGTTGCTGTAGGGCCTCCACACAAAACTCGTGTGTGTGTGTGTGTGTGTGTGTGTGTGTGTGTGTGTGTGTGTGTGTGTGAGAGAGAGAGAGAGAGAGAGAGAGAGAGAGAGAGAGAGATCATCCATGTCACCTCTACTGCTGTAATTACTGTCCTTAGCCAGGATGTTCCCTGCTCCCCTATTACAATAACTTGCTCTTCTTTGGCAAAATATTTGCAGAAATTCCCTATGTCCTCTGTCACATGCTTAAGGCTAATTCTTGACTTCACAATATTTGTGACTTGGTACCCTGGTCCTAATTTGTCACCTACCATCTGACCTCCATCTCTCCCATGGTTACTACTGAGCAGCAAGACTCTGTTTCCTACTCTCTTTTGGTGTCAACCTACACTTAAGTTTCTTTGCTACAAATCTGCTGCACTCTACTAGGACCTACAGCTGAATGAGGTGCTTCGCGTCCTACTTCAGGTAACAAGTCAAATTTATTTGATACTGTAAGCTCAAATGTAGATGAGTTTCTCTTTCACCCACTGCTTTTTACCTTAAGCCAGTTCCCACAATCTTCTTCCCCCTTCAACTTATCTACTTCAAACTGTGCGTGTTCTAATTTCCTGAAGGTCACAAACTTTGCCTCCCAGTTAGTGATTCTCTCGTCTTTTTTGCAGAGCCTATAGTTCATTGGGAGAGCCTCATTGTGATCCCCATACAGTTCTCCAGTAGTCACCCATGTGAAATTCTGACCCACAGTCTACACATACCACTCCCTACTTGACTATATTACAACAACATCCACACTTATCACACATTGCAACACAGATTACACACTTAAAAACTGAATTAATCACTTAACACACTTTACACAATTTTTATTTTTTATGAGCCACAAAAATTATACCTACAGGCTATATATAATGTACAAAGTTAATTATTCCTGCTTACAACAAGAACTCAGCACTCACTTAAGTGCAGTTTCAGTTGATTAACTTAATCACAATAGAGTGTAACTTTTAATGTAACTTTAATTTCTGCAAATTGTATGTAAATAAATTGCTAGTGGGACAGTATCTAAATCCAACAACTTCAGATTCATGCTAATTTCTGGTAATATGAACTTAATAACATATGCACACACTCCACTTAAATTGCCAGAAAGAAAAATAGAACAATTAAACAGGGTTCTCCAAGTTAACTGCATCAAAACGTAAACAAAAATGTGACTACAACTCGATCTTACTATCTCTTTGTGCTTTCTGGAACAATGCATAAAGAAAAGTGATACCTTTAATAGTAAGTTTAGAAAGCACACTAACACATTATTTGATGAGTAATTTGTACTAAACTAACTGTTATTACAGTCTGAATAACTTATCTTTACAAGAGTACAAAAACTCGTATGTCTCGTCTGATGCAGAGATGCCAATTTCATATCAGGAATGTACGCACGCAGCCCAGTGAACACTGCAAAATACTCATCATGAAGATGTAGAAGAAAGGGCAACACTTAGTCACCAAGAATACTGCAATACACAAACCAGTTCAGTTTTATAGTAAGCTGGACCCAATTAATAGTACAAAAAGCACCCCCAAAATGTCACATAGCTTCCTCTGGCCTGAACCACATATTCCACCCACTACGGGTTAAACTGCCCATTGGTAAAGTCAGTGCATTTGAAATGTTGTATCATTTGGAAAGATGCAAAATCATAACTTGATTTATGCCTCCAGTCCACTACTGCACAATTTCTGTGTTGTTAGTCCTACAACAGCTTTCTGCAAGATACCTGACTCCAAATGTCAACTGCATACAGTTTGCTTTCCAATGTTTGCTCAGAAACTGATCAAGCTGAACCTGCATTCACTGACAGCAGCAATTCCTGTCAGGTTTGAAACAAGTTGTGACTGACCACGAGTTACAGTCATCTACGCTACTTGTCAGTTTGGCTCTTTCCAGAACTACCCTCATACAGTGTTACATGGCTGTGAGTGGTACAGCATTCCTTGGAGACATGTTGGATAGTCCAGATTGATACACAAACAATTTTGGCAGCTTCATTCACTGGTTGACCATGCACACATCCAGACACAATAACTTCTTTCCACATTGACCATGTGCTGGTTCCATAACACTGTCTGTCATACACACACCACTTCACTGGCATGACTTACGTCAGTACTGGTGGGACACTTGACCGCCTAGAACCAGATCTATACCTTGTACAACACTCCAAAGCCACCAGTGCATTTTTTAAGAAGGTAACTAATGTTTTGTCCAGCGACCTTATAATTGGATCTTCTATACATATAATAATATTTTATTCTATTTACACACTAAAGTACAAGTTTGATAGTAACCTGGTCAATGACACATGAAACCACTTTCCACATCCACAGTTGCCAGATGCATTTTAGCACTGTCACACAACCTCATGGACCCATGAGCTGACAGTTACTACACCTGACTGAGGCTTCGCAATACCAACCACTCCCCCCCCCCCCCCCCCTGCCACTCCTCCCCCAATATAAGAATCAGGTAGAATTGTCTCTGACCCATTGCCCAGTTGCCATAATCACCCCACACTGCCACACAACACTCACTCCTGAGGACCTAAGGATGTGGACTCCTACTGCTGGAACAGAGGCTGCTGCTGTAATCCTGCAGTCACATTTTGTAAAACCATTTTTATAGAGAAAGGGAGAATCTAGACAGTTACAGGCGGCCAATGTTTTTGAAGCAGTCTGAAAAGACCATGTACAAAAGAGTGGTAATACATCTCAGTAAATTTCATTTATCATAAAAGCAGTTTGGCTTAAAGAAAAAAGGTTAACAGAAAATTAAATTAATTGTTTTCTGTGTGAGGAACTTTCAGAGCTCAATGGTAAAGTTTTCATACTTGATTTATGCATGATTAGGCCCCCCGTAAATTCTCACAGTTGGCTTAACAATTTCTAGTTAATCTTTTGCTCAGAAGTGGTTTGGATGTAAAGGGCACATTGTAGTGGTCTCAGTGACAGTCTCACAGAAAACTGACGTTTACTGAAATGGAACATTTTAGTTATCTGCTGCAGAACAAAATTTCTTGCAGAACAGAATTAATTTTAAAAGCTCATTACAGTTTCTCCTCCTTAATAAGTCTCTTTCTGTCTAATACATGAGTTGTGGGCTAGAAGGGAGTAACCAGTTCTACATCTGTAAATGGCCAGAGTCTGGAATATGAAAAGTGTACTTATATGTATGTTACTGATGTCAAAAATTACACTTTCCATATTGTAAGGGATAATGTAAAACCCTTCTGCTTGGGCATCAAAGAACACTGTCTTAGACTACAGTCACTGTTGTGAAGCTAAGCAGCTCGAAGTCATGTGCCTCACTTCCCTCCACCACAGCCCTCTACATCCTGCAATGTTGCCGCATCTGGAAATGGCTGGTCAGTTGACACAATTCGATACTTGTGTGTGGTTGAATTTCCGCAAGTTGTCAGTATGTTATTGATGTGTTTACTTTCGTGACAGGTATTACAGTAATAAATATTAGGGCTAAGCTCATCAAAACCTACTACTTACATTGAATGCTAGTTTTTCAAGCATGTGGGTAATTCCTCCAACATAGTTACCAGCATGTTTTGCTCCAGCATCAATGATAACTGTAAGAAAACACAGAAATGTCATTTAAAGAAAATTTTAATATTTGTACATGGTAGTGTACAGAAAAGACTGTAAATTATAAATTTTGTACTAAAAATAAATGCAAATATTAGTTCATTAATCATGAAATGTTTGCTTTCTTGAGAGAACTGAGTCTAGTTGCAGGGAAGGATTATGATACTCAGAGAGATGCATGAGGGATTATCTCCCTAAAGTAATGAAAAATAGTATTTTTCACATTTATTCCTCAAAATTCAGTAACTGTTCTCTCCTAATTTTCAACTTTACAGAGGAAGGCATTGAGTGATACAGTCACTCTATAGCAGATGGTTCACATTTGTCTCCATATCCACTGCCAATAATGAAATGCACACACTAGACTGCTATATACATATATTCTCCACTATTCAGCTAGCAAGTTATCAGATTTTCTGTAATGGAATTTCTTTATTATTCAACATTTTAATTAAAATCATTTCAGTACTTTAGACAAAAGATAAATAAACTGCATCCCCCGTTACTGTGAGGAACAAGCAATCAACAACACATTACCTGCTGTTTACACAGCATCAAAAATTCAACTATGAAAATTAAAATTCAAAACAAAAAATAATTAAGATATGTTAAAAAGAATTACTCTACTTCCTTGATGTTCACAGAACATTGTACATAATTCTCAACTACAGTACCTCCTGTGGTTGTGATTTGCTCTATTGTGGAAACACAACCTATAGCTGTTACATGCAATTATTACTTTGTACTTAATGAGGAACAGGGGTGGCTCATGAGACTTTGCAGTTGAGCCCGACATACGGGGCGCGCTCTGTTCAGTGACGCATCTCTCCGGCCCGTCGCTTCCCCAGCAAACCAAGCTGATTACTTATCTGCCCAGACCAATTACTCTGTAAAGCCATGTATTTATTCTCCTTTACTGTTATTTCAATTAACTATCTATGGGCAGGTTGTCATTGGATTCAGTCACTATTCAAGCTTGTATGCTTTATTATAGCACCAGTTTATCATTTTTACCTCTAATCAGTTACAGAATCCACATGGGTATTTTTTACATTTAGAAGAGTGTATGTGACAGCAATAATAATTATAAAATATCTTCACTTGAGACAGATTCTTCTAATGGACACTTCTTAATTTCCAAGTAACACAAATCAAGCATACACTGACAGAATTGCATTTTTGTATGTCGGTTTTGCTGGTAATCACAATGTAAGAATCCATTGATAAATAGAAGGAATCAATTTGTCAAGGCTCGTATTTTCTCCCCATAAGTTTCTGGTCATTGAAAGCAGAACCAATGTGCACTGTAGAAAAGGCAATGTGCTGCAGTGGCGAATACTGTGAACAGAGTGCACAGTGCAGTGGGCTGGTAAGCCGATGCCCTAACAAGCTGGCCTGCTGCCTGTGTTGCAGCTGGCTGCACTCACAAGAGGATAGCACCACCTCATCATCACCGATCTCGTCCAAATTTATGGTACATTCAGGACTTGGCCAGAAGTGAAAGTGACAGAAGTGGCAGCTCCAGATGGGCAAGCATTTATAAGTAATAGCATTAATTATGCAAGGCAGGTAAGACACGAGCCGTTTATGTTAGCGTATGTGGGAGGCAGCGGTCGGTGCAGCGGAAAGAGCACAAAATGGTAATTTGAGGGTTGTTGGGTAAAGGCCCTAGTCAGAAAGTTTTCTTTTATTTCCAGCTTTTATATTACTTACACTGCAAACAAACATAAATAATGCTCAGTATACTACATTTATTAACATTTTCATAAAAAGCAAGAAAAGGAAAGGTAAAGGAAAATTTGGGATGCCAAATTAATTTCCAAGAAAGGATTGTACTTACAGCATCCACAGTGACTCAAGGGGCTGTAACTAATGCATACAGGACTTCGTATTCTGTTAGTTTCATTCTGACCTTCAAGCAGCTTTTGCCAGCTGCATGCGAACAACGGTTATTAAGTACAGGTAAAATCCGCTCAACAAGAGATGGAAAACAAATGACAGTCAGAGAAGACTGTATCAAAATACATTCCATTGTATATCACCAACTACGCTCGCCAATACTTGGTGAAATTATGTGTACAGGTGGTTTGCTGCCAAACTGTGCGATGAGAGAGAACTTTTTATGAATGTAAACGAAGTTTGTTTATCTGTAGAAACTTCAAAACAATCACTTAATTGTAAAAATGCCACATTTATAATGTGTGCAAGATGCTTCCTCTGTTTCTATGATGACTACCGGCTCAGCATGTGTAAATCATTAACAGAAAAAACAATAAAAGTACTTCCTGGAAATGTGTTTGCAATGCCAAATTTTCCTTTGCCTGTCCTTTTCATATCTTTGATGAAAATATTAATATGGACAATGTACTGAATATTATTTTGGTTTACTTGAAGTGAAGTGAAGTGAAAAAAAAATGGAAGAAAGAGGTTTCTGCATATGTACTCAAACCCACGACCCTTGTATTACCGTCCTGTATTCTTAATCATTGTGCCATCCACTGCCTGTAACTACACTAACAGAAATGGCTTATGCTTTTCCTGACCAGTGTCTAAAACTACATTTTTTCCTAAACCCTCGTCCATCTGGAGCTCCCACTTCTGTCACTTTCATTATGCCCAAGCCCTGCACACACCATAAATTTGAATGAAATTAATGACGACAAGCAGACACAGTCCCCTTGCCATCTCACAAGCCTGGCGAGCCAGCCAGTCTAGCCCATGGATTGTATAGCACATCGAGCGAGACACATGCTGGATGGGTTGAAACCACCATACGGTGCATGGCGGAGGGTACCTCGTGCCACAACTAGCATCTTCTCTCCGTGTTCCACTCCCAAACAGAACGAGGGAAAAATGCCTGCCTATATGCCTCTGTACGAGCCCTAATCTCTCTTATCTTATCTTTGTGGTCTTTCCGCAAAATGTAAGTAGGCGGCAGTAAAATTGTACTGCAGTCAGCCTCAAATGCTGGTTCTCTAAATTTCATCAGTAGCGATTCACAAAAAGAACGCCTCCTTTCCTCTAGAGACTCCCACCCGAGTTCTTGAAGCATTTCCGTAACACTCACGTGATGATCAAACCTACCAGTAACAAATCTAGCAGCCCACCTCTGAATTGCTTCTATGTCCTCCCCCAATCCGACCTGATAGGCATCCCAAATGCTCGAGCAGTACTCAAGAATAGGTCGTATTAGTGTTTTATAATCAGTCTCCTTTACAGATGAACCACATCTTCCCAAAATTCTACCAATGAACCAAAGACGACTATCCGCCTTCCCCACAACTGCCATTACATGCTTGTCCCACTTCACATCACTCTGCAATGTTACGCCCAAATATTTAAGCGACTTGACTGTATCAAGCGCTACACTACTAATGGAGTATTCAAACATTACAGGATTCTTTTTCCTATTCATCTGCATTAATTTACATTTATCTATATTTAGAATTAGCTACCATTCTTTACACCAATCACAAATCCTGTCCAAGTCATCTTGTATCCTCCTACAGTCACTCAATGACGACACCTTCCCGTACACCACAGCATCATCAGCAAACAGCCGCACATTGCTATCCACCCTATCCAAAAGATCATTTATATAGATAGAAAACAACAGCGGACCTACCACACTTCCCTGACACTCCAGATGATACCCTCACCTCCGATGAACACTCAACATCGAGGACAATGTACTGGGTTCTATTACTTAAGAAGTCTTCGAGCCACTCACATACTTGGGAACCAATCCCATATGCTCGTACCTTAGTTAGGAGTCTGCTTGGCTAATCCCGCGTGGCCATCATGAATCCCTTAACTAAATTCTGAAAAATGGGGTACCTTGCAACTGGACCACTGAATGTGATGTGGTGATGAATAAATTAAAGATGCTTTGACAACTTACCAACTAGTTTATCAAGGTTTTTAAAAAGCATTTATTCTGTCATGTTACACTAGTGATTACCCAGCTGGCCGTGTTCTGAGTCAGGAATAATACGGGGTCGAGAAACCAGGTGGTCACACATCCCATCAGCTTAACAAAGCAGAAAGTAAATACAGTACAGCTTAGAAAAAATTGCTGGTCCTGATATTTCAGGTACTACCTTTACAGTAGATGTTTCACGGTAATCTGTGGTCATACTGCCTTATTGCGGATACTAAATTTAAAAGACCCAGGTAGTAGACTGAGATGATGGGACTTAACTCTTTTCAACAGCAAGTGCCGCTTGCCACTGTGAACTTTCTTTTCCACTCTGATGACAAAACTAATTCAACATGATTTTTCATAGCCCTAAGCCCTCACATGCTCCATTCTTGAATCTGACTTTACTAGGCACCAATGCTGCGTCGTACTGCTATTATTACGTTCAAGTTAGTAGGTGCAAAATGGCTAGTACTTCATGCATAGTCCTTTCTGAAAAAGAGCTTGTAGAGGTATGTGTAAGTGAAAATGGGAGTGACAATGATTATGATGACAGTGATTCATTTGTAAAGAACTTGCGTGAAAGGACTATGGAAACAGTACACCCCGAAGAGTTTCAGAAACTATCACACAATGAAAAGTTTTGTATTTGAATGCTTATGTAAATATATTTGAACGAAAGTGCACCACTTGGTTTAAAGTATACCCTAATTGTTGGTCAGTGGTCTAACTGTTTCCACAAAGAAACTCAAGCAATGTTCTGTGGTGTGCTCACAGCCTGGGTGGCAGCTATTTAAATAAGAGTGCATGGAAACGCCCTGTACCTGCATTATGGAGCGCATTATGAGTTCTGTCTCAAATCTGGCAAGCTACATTGAAACATTGATGCACTGAGCTGTAAAGTCTGTATGTTACATGCAGGCAAGACACAGGTTGTCCAGTGAAGGAGTCCCTGATTTCAAAATCAAATATTTCAGAAACTAAGATCGATAGACAAATGTTACAAGAAGCTGTAAGTTGTGGAAGCTGTAAGAATTTTATACATAATTTTTGAAATAGCTCAAAAAGCTGCTAACAGAGGGCGCTGTCACCCGTGCGCCTGGTACATTATCAGCGTGCAGTGTATACACGGTGTGAGTACAGAACAGTCCCTGGCAAATTCTTCCTGAGTCATGGTTACAGTTTATGAGAGGTCTTATTCTATGCTGCTGTGACCCATATCGGACAAGATAACCTGATGATGCCCTACCAAAGTGAAACACGGCGGGCGGTAACGCGTTCGCATTGTTCAAGGCAGAGGATCAATGCAAAGACTGGTCTTCTGGCCTCGCCCATTCACCTTCTGACTGGACAGGGTCTGAGCAGGCACACAGGGAGAGGGGAAGTTGACCAGTTATTGGGAGCTCCAACATTAGGCATGTTATGGAGCAGATAGCATTCAGGGCTGGGAAGCAAGCCAATGTGCACTCAGTATGTCTGCCATGGGACCCTCATCTGAGATGTGGAGGCAGTCTTGCCTGCAGTTATCAAGTTTGCAATGTGCAATTGTCTGCAAGTTGTGGCTCATGTTGGCACCAACAACACCTGTCGCATGGGTTCTGAGGCCATCCACAGTTCATACAGGCAACTGGCGGAAGTGGTGAACGCTGTTGGCTTCAAGGTCTCAACCAAAGGATTCGTCCACCCTGTGATGGTCTTGGCTGCAGATTTCTAGCCCTGTGTTATAGGTTGGGGATTTGTAGGACTCCCATGACAGTAC
The DNA here is from genome assembly GCF_023897955.1 of Schistocerca gregaria. Taxonomy (NCBI): domain Eukaryota; kingdom Metazoa; phylum Arthropoda; class Insecta; order Orthoptera; family Acrididae; genus Schistocerca; species Schistocerca gregaria. The sequence goes on from NC_064931.1 coordinate 752,880,950, forward strand.
AGGGGAGCACTACATAAAGGAAGCAGTTACTTGGGTAGGCGAGTACTTGTGGAATGCACATGGAGGTTTTTTAGGCTAGACAGTAATTTCAAGTACTCTGATGAACACTCACTAGTCAATACGCAAGCAACGGAAGTCAGACCAGTTTCACAGTACAGACACTTCTACAGACAAAAGTTTCTCAGTAAGTTGTCAAAGTATTTGTAACAAAATTCCCAAATTTACTGCCATCCAGCAATGGTTCGCAGTCAAATTATTCTCGGGACCGAGAGCTGGGTGAAACCCGAAGTGGGAAGCTTTGAGATATTTAGCAAGCCATGGAACGTATATTGGAAAGACAGATTAGAGGCCAGACGAGAGGGAGTGTTCACTGCAGTTGACAAAAACATTATCTCTGTCGAGGTCAAAGTTGAGCGTGAGTACCAACTTATCTGCTTGTGGGTAACAGGTCTAGATGAAACCAAGCTAATTGTTGAATGTTTTTACTGGCCACTCGATTCTACTGTGGTGGTTCATTGTCGAGGATACAGACAGACAGTCATGTGAAGTACATTTGAACACGTTTTCTGAGAACTGTCTTGAGCAGCTAGTTCGGCAGCCCACACGCAATGGAAATATCTTACACCTTGTAGCTACACATAAGGCCAGACCTTATTGACAACACCAGTATAGAGACGAGGATTAGTGATCATGATGTTATTGTAGCAACTATGGTTATGAAAGTTAATAAACCAGTCAAGCTAGGGGAGTGTTTCTGCTACGAAGAGCAGATATGTAGTTGTTAGCTTCTTAGCATCTCACTTAGACAGTGAATTGATATCACTTAGTTCCATTAAGATGGACATAGTAGAATTATGGGCAAAGCTTAAACAAATTGTAAATTGCGGTCTGCAGAACTACATGCTTACTAAGAGGATTTATGACCGGAAAAATTCACCACGATTTAAAATTCTGAGGAAGCAGAGGCTGTTGCAATCTCAGTTCAACACAGTAAGTGCAAATGACAACAAGCAAAGGTTAGTAGAGATTCGTGCATCTGTGGAAAGATCTATGTGGGAAGCACACAACTACTAGCACCATCATACCTTAGCAAAAGTTCTGGCAGAGAAATCAAGAAAACTTCAGGTCGTATGTAAAATAGGTCTACACCTTCCATTCAGCCACTTGTTGACCAGTCTGGTGTAGCAGTTGGAGACAGCAAAAAGGAAGCCAAAGTTTTAAATTTCACATTAAAGAGATCATTCACGCAGGAGAATCCTACAAACAAATCGTAGTTTGACCATCAAACAGAATCCCATATGGGTGACATAGTAATAATCATCCCTGATGTAGAGAAAGAACTGAAAGAGTTGAAAACAAATAAGTGACCTGGTCTGGATGGAATCCCAATTCATCTTTTCAAAGATTACTCTATGGCTCTGGCCCCTTACTTAGCTCACATTTATTGTCAACCTCAAGTCCCACACAAAGTTCCAGGCGACTGGAAAAAAGTGCAGGTGACTGCTGTGTAAAGGAGGTTACAAGAACAGGCCCGCAAAATTACAGACCAATGTCCCTAACATAAGTTTGCTACAGAATCCTTGCATATATTCTCAGTTAGAATATAATAAATTTTCTTGAAACTGACAAACTTATGTCAACGGGTACACAGCTCTACAATACGGGCAGAAAAAATTTGATTCAGCTATTCCAACATTTGATCATACGGAACCATGGTAGACAGCAATACCACATCAAAACTAACTAACATGTCCTTCATAATAATGTTGTCAATAACATGGCAGTTGAATAGGTGGGTGAACCAACGGCACAACATTTTCTTCATCAATTTTTGGCAACCCATTAAGTACTGGTAGACGTGCAGCTGGATTGAACTATTCTTTCTCAGCACCCTGTTCAACTGACGAAGTCCTGAGAACTTTGTGATTGGGGTACTTACTCAGCTTACTTTATAGCACCACCCACAAAAAAGTAAGGTGTTATAAATATGTTAGTGGATAGAGTGAGAAACATCTGTGAACTGGAGCTGCTCAACACAGAATTGGAATATCTCACCAGTGTGTCACTAAAGAATGGGCATTCACTGCTGAGTTAAAACAGAGCATTCGGACAGCCACAGAAGGTTCACAGTGGTGTATAGGTGTCTGCAAAATTCAAGGTTTTCCTACTATTCATAAATGATATTACTGACCACACTGGAAAAATCTTGACGAAACGGTATATCACTGTAACGTACAAATCCACTCAGAAGATACAAGACCACCTTAATATGGCCAAGGATGCTGGAAAATCACTAGAAAAAGTAGAAATTTACAGGATACCATGTACATCTACATCCATACTCCGCAAGCCACCTGCCGGTGTGTCGCGGAGGGTACCTTGAGTACCTCTTTCGGTTCTCCCTTCTGTTCCAGTATCGTATTGTTCGTGGAAAGAAAGATTGTCGGTGTGCCTCTGTGTGGGCTTTAATCTCTCTGTTTTTATCCTCATGGTCTCTTCGTGAGATATACGTAAGAGGGAGCAATATACTGTTTGACTCCTCGGTGAAGGTATGTTCTCGAAACTTCAACAAAAGCCCGTACCGAGCTACTTAGCGTCTCTCTTGCAGAGTCTTCCACTGGAGTTTATCTATCATCTCCGTAATGCTTTCGCAATTACTAAATGTTCCTGTAATGAAGCGCGCTGCTCTCGGTTGGATCTTCTCCATCTCTTCTATCAACCCTATCTGGTACGAATCCCACACCGCTGAGCAGTATTCAAGCAGTGGACGAACAAGCGTACTGTAACCTACTTCCTTTGTTTTAGGATTGCATTTCCTTAGGATTCTTCCAATGAATCTCAGTCTGGCATCTGCTTTACCGACAATCAACTTTATATGATCATTCCATTTTAAATCACTCCTAATGCCTACTCCCAGATAATTTATGGAGTTAACTGCTTCCAGTTGCTGACCTGCTATATTGGAGCTAAATGATAAAGGATCTTTCTTCCTATGTATTTGCAGCACATTACACTTGTCTACATTGAGATTCAATTGCCATTCCCTGCACCACACGTCAATTCGTTGCAGATCCTCCTGCATTTCAGTACTATTTTCCACTGTTACAACCTCTCGATATACTACAGCATCATCCCCAAAAAGCCTCAGTGAACTTCCAATGTTATCCACAAGGTCATTTATGTATATTGTGAATAGCAACGGTCCTACGACACTCCACTGCGGCACACCTGAAATCACTCTTACTTCGGAAGACATCTCTCCATTGAGAATGACATGCTGTGTTCTGTTATCTAGGAACTCTTCAATCCAATCACACAATTGGTCTGATAGTCCATATGCTACATTGGTACTACTAAAAAAAGATCAAGAAACTACCATAAAAACACAAAAGAAACTGCTGAAGAGGAGAAGCTCACAGAACAGCTGTTGGAGAATGTGCTTTGTAGCTAGGAGACCACCGGATTCAATTTACTAAGACTCAAGTACTGGCAGCCACAAATGGACAGTATGAAAGACTATACAGTGGCCATAGAGATTGCTAAACCCCACAGTAATTTTAAGTGGAAGAGGAAGGTGTGAAACTAAATGGTATTTTGAGTCCAGTGCTGAAGAAGGTGTATGTACCAGTCTTCCACCATAGTGTGATAGCAATAGCGGGTAATAGCAAACCGTGCACAGATGCATTTAAGCAATCATTCTTCCCATACTCCACACATGAGCAGAATGGAAAAAGTCTTGATAATTAGTGCAGTGAGACATACCCTCTGCCATGCACTTCACAATGGTTTGCAGAGAATTGATGCAGATTTAGATGAAGGGAACTGTGTGGAATGCACATTTGGAGTTGGGTCCCTCACAAAAGACCATTTCCTAATATGACAAATGAAGCAAAAAGACTTCAATGGGACAAACAATGAAGAAACTAGAGAGTAGCTTTTTGGATGTGTTAAGTGTGGTCAGATGAGTTGTGATTTTGCCTCTTTTCAAATGATGCATGGTGATAAGTGCATCAACAGTCCACAGAGGCATTTAGCCTGCTAGCCTGCAGTGTGTAGAGGATGTAGTTCTGGCCAGAGGTTGTTCTGGATGTTTTTGGGATGTTACTCCTACAATAACTCTCACCAATTCATTCGGGTTTCTGTGAACATGATTCAGGATCTTTATTTCAACATTCTCAGTTTGCAAGTGTTGATATTTCTTCTACATCTTGATGAGGATACTCTCACAGGCATATATGTTGAAAGGGTTCTGGGAAAGTACAGTGCATCTGTAAAATAATTTGCATATGAGGTGTAGCAGATTCTAGACTATTCGTCCTGCGTTTGGAGTCCTTGTCAAGTAGGCACAACAACTGACATCAAAAAAATTCAGAGGCACTGCTAAGATCATTACAGCATGGTTTAACAGAAATGCTAGAGGAACTTAAATGTGGACCTTTGAAAAAAGAAAAAAAAAGATGAAGTGGTTTTTGCAGAACTATGTTAGGTGAGTTCGAAGTAACTGTGGTCAAAGAAGACTGAGAGACCAATTTGCTGCTATCATCATACATCTCCTGTAGAGTCATGGTAATAAGTGCAAAGAGATTAGGGTACATACAGAGTCATACAGTCAGTCAGTTTTCCTTCAGTCAAGACACAAATGGAATCAGACAAAAAGAATCACTCATATTGATATGAAGTGCCCACAGCCACGCATTGTACACTGGCTTGAGTAGTATATATGCAGGTCTAAATTGGGCTTGAGTTTTCAAAACGGAAAGTCACACCTCTCCATGGAAGCGAGCAGAAACTGAGTTTTAGTTCAGTTAGTAGCAAGCCAGTGTGCATATCAGAACTTCGAAAAAGCTACAACTGCTCCCCCTCTGAAGATGTCCTCCACAGAAAGCAACAAAACATAAACTTTCAATGCGAAATTCATTCACAAACAGCATAATAGCAGGGTATATTTTAATCAGTGTGATACTTCCAGTCGTGAAAGCTTACATTTTACGAGTTTACTTCTACAGGTGAAAAACTACTTTCAGTTACTTCTCTAAGAATGATACGCTGGAGCCTATGTATCAGTACAAACTTAATTGTTAATTGCATTGTAAGTACTTTTAATTGCAAACTAAGACTTTGGTCTTCTGCTGTGATTATATGACATTAGACATACAAAGAGCCATGATTCCTTTGAAGTGTAAAGTCTACACGGGCAGGGGACTTAAGAAAAACTGGAGAAAATAAATAATAACCAAAATGAAAAGCAGCCACTTGCGCCTCATCTCAGACACATAGAACTCAACATAGGAGGGGCAGTCAAAGTTTTAATTATCACCCTAAAGAAAAGTAGAATAATTATTTTGTTATCTGTTTGTAGGTACATGTCTGCAGTACTGCAAGAATCCATGCTGAGTTGGCGGAAATGCATGGCAGCAATACACCACCATACGACACAGTGGTTTCCTGGCACAGACAGTTCCAGTATGGTCAAACAAGGATGATTAATGCAGTGGCAGACCATGTCTCTGTGAAGAACTGGGAATCACAAGAGAAGTTCGCAACTAGATGCACAACATTTGGAGCACGACACAGGTCACCACCCACTGGATTCTGCGAAAAATCACACGCATTCCAGAAGAGTGCCAAACTGAGGCAGCACCGGAAATGTTGCAGCTGTGTCAGGGCAATGACTTATTTAGCCACCTAATAAGCATGGGCAAGTGGTAGGTGTATCAGTATGACCCCAAGACAAATGAGTGCAGGAAGCAGTGGAAACATTAATTTGTCACTGCTGAAATAAGTGAAGACATAAACATCATTAATGAAGAAGATACTAAGTGCCTTTGGGACTGTCATGTTATGGTGCTAGCAGATTGTGCTCATAAGGGGCAGACCATCGCAAGAGCACATTACTGATATCTCCAGAGGACATCATGTGAGACTGTCAAGACAGAGCATCACAAGGAGCTGTCCCATGTGGCATTTTTGCTCCACGACAGTGCCCCAACTCATTCTGCACAGGACAGTCACACACTGCTTCTTACAGGTATCAAATTTTGTCTCACACCCCTTATTCTGACACGGCAGCCAGTAACTTCATCTTCTCTCCTTGGGTGAAGAAACCACAGCACAGCAGGGATTTCCAGAATGACGACAAGGTAATTTTTGAGTTGGGACATTTCCTCAACAGCCAAAATACAGATAGACAATCCAGATCTCAGTCAAGTCATAAATCACTGGGAAAAATGTGCCACACTGAAGGATGAATACATACACAAGACTAACACCATCACCAAGTTCCATGGTCAAAGAATGATTTTTTTTTTTAATCGGATAATGTAACTACCCCTCCTACAATATTATTCACAAGGACAAGTGTCAGAAAACCAGCACTTCCCGCACAATAAAATTTGAAATCAAGTGTGCATTTCATATCACACAACAAAATGTATTTGTTAGATTGTATTGCTAATAAAGCATGATGATTTACTACCTCCTATAGTACAATAGTTTCCAAAATATGGGATAGTTGCAACACGCATTCCATTTTTTAATACTGTCATCTTCAGTGTGTGATCAGCTTGCTCTGCACTTATGTAGACAGGAGTCGGAAGCCCTGGTAGAGGAACATTGAGTGGTGGCTGTCCAGAGGATGAAATACTTTTATGTCGTACTGGCTGACATTTACTTCCATGGCCATATCTGAAATGAAATTTTAAAAACTTTATTTATGCACAGCATATATTTAATTACACACAGCATATTTAATAAACACATGTCACAAAACACAAAATTCACTTTTGACATAACCAGAACTCATGTTTGAAAAAATATCAACATGTATAAGAAATATTATATTTTTGTGTTGCGAACCACCCTTTAACAATACCAAAACAATGTAAAACTGAATAGCAGCTGTACTACATCACACCACAAACTGGATTTCTGCAAACAGAAACTCACCACCTGCTGACACCAAATATTTCTTTCAGCACAACCGGAGGAAGAAGCTGAGTTTGTTATGCATTGATAACATATTTGTGAAATGTTCCCTTTAAAGTCCAACAAACATAATAGAGCATTATAACTGCATGTACACTTTTTTTCTCTTTCTGACTCATTTATTGACAACAGATGTGTGAGAGAAGTGGAAGAAGAATGCTCTGCTTAGCACCTTGAGTATGATGTTGACCAGAGGGTTAAACTCTACCTAGATGATGTAGTATGCAAACAAAATAGATGGGATCTGTTCCTATCTTTTCATGGCATGGTAAAAGGATAATTATTTTAAAAAATGTGACACACATCATGATGGGTAGTGTTAAAGATATGTTAGAACACAGAGTAAAAACATATTTTGTGGTATATTTTTTATTCTACATTTCAGTTCTCCTACAATGGGCGACAGGACCCAATTTTTTTGTGTCTGAGGGAATACGAGATTGACACATTATTTTAGATGACAGTTGTCACAATAAATGTTTGTTTCCTTACACCAGTCCAACTGCATACTTTCCATACTTTTTGGACTCCCTTGTCGCATAATTTTGCCTATGTCAAACTACTTCCTAATATACTAAGTTTTATGTGACTTTTGTATTTATTAGCTCAAATATTGCTATTACTTACTGTTTCCAGAAGTTTTTGTGTGAGCTTGTCAATTCACCATCCATTCCATTCAAACAACTTTACTTACTGGTTGTAGAAAACAGAGGCACGGAAGTTACTCAATATCAGTTCCGCTTTTAAAGAATTTTTAAATATTAGAAAATAGCTGACATGTTATTGGAAAACTAATTATGAATACACCCTATGCAGTCACATATTTACAGAGAAATGTTTCTGGAGGAGGGAATGCACTGCAAAACTGTGCATTCTTTGATGAAAAAGAAGATTAAACAGTTGGCATGGAAATGCAACAAAGCACTGCTAAGCAAGACACAGGTCTAATGAGTAGTTAAATAACTCATATGATTCGAAATTGCTTCTCTGAGCATTTGTGACAATGAAATATTTCCTCATTCTTTTTGCACAGGGTACCTGAACAAAAAACCACACAGATTTCAAGACCAACGCTATGATTAGTACGAAAACATGCGGAGATAACAAAGACATTACAAAAGTCACAGGAAGGCAATGGCACACATCCTCCAATATGACTGTGTCTGCTACAGCACTGTGGTGTTCAAATCCATGTACATGTAAATGATAGATTTACCTTCTTTTCTTTTTTTTTAATATAACAATCAGTCGAGTAAATGGGACGCATAGTAAAATACTCATCAATATGAAGATGGACCTTGTCAACATGGAATGGGTTGCGCGCCAGAAAAATATACATAGCCACACAATACGGGCAAACAAAAAGAAGGGTTATCTTTGGAGAAACCAGAATAACGTATGGTTCTTGAAGAGTGGCAGAAGCCTTTTCAGTAGTTGCAACGGCTGTAAAAACTGTAGAGGGAGACCATGGGATAAATACAGCAAGCCATGCATGCTCAAATGGATGTAGGTCGCACTAGATACCGGTACTCGCACAGTACAGAGTAGTGTGTAGAGCTGCATCAAACCAATCTTAAAACTGAAGACCACAACCATAAAATGAATTAAACACTGAGTACTCAGAAATTATTCTAAAGGAAAGAATATGAGTGCCTTCTTAATCAGATACATTTCAAAAGCACCACTTTTTCCATCCTTCTCAACAGACATTACACAACTGTGTGATACTGTTCAGGAACGATTTAAAAAAATAAGTTGCCACAAAGTCAGTTATTGCAACTAATCACCTACACTAACCTAGAGATGCAGCAGTTTTCGGTAAACTTAACTCAGAAATGATACAATGAGATGCCACTGACAAATACTATCCATAAAAATATAATTTACATCAACTTTATAAAACTAGACGTGATGTTCTGAAGATGTTACTTCACTGCATGTAACATAGTGAAGTGCTACTCTGATCAGGGCACTGGGTTCATTCAGTAGGAGTCATTCTAATTTAAAAGTTCTTGAATCATATGAAGGAAATGCCAGGATGGAACCTAATAGAAGGTTATGACCACTTCCAGATCCCTCCTGGTCCAAGACAACAACTATTCAAACTTAATTAGCTCGCTGTGACATGATGTTAAAAACATATCATTTTAATAAGCTCAACTTTGAATCTTTGATAACACTGTAATTATTAAACAGTAAAATTATTTTTATTGGTGATGGTCTAGTTATGTGAATAGTGAAACACAAATAGACTTAGAACCCAGACCCTAGGTTTCATGTAAATAATTTATAAGATATGAAGAAAAGTGTATTTTCTTGTATAACAAAAATCTAAACCTCCTTGCTTTCTGTAGAAATTTATAGTTTGTGACAACAAAAACTTGTAAATGATTCAGAAATACAGAAGCGTCCAATTCCACCCATCTGCTTTGACCCATGACGTCACAAATATGGGGGAAACAACCATACACTATGACTCCAATATGGCACCTATGACATCATTACGTAAACATGACCACAAACATGAAATACATTGAAAAACCAACACACACACATGCCACAAAAAACCTTATGAAAGTAACAGGGCAAGCGTGGGAAATTGGGGGTTTTTGGATGGTGACAAAGTAAATATAAGCAAATTTAGACACACGCCACCATACCAAACCACACAAAACGACGAAAAAACCGACAACACAAAACTCCCCAAATTCCACTTGACACAATATCCTCTGGAATCGGACACTTCCCTTACCTATATAGCCCAACATCAGCTCCCGATCCCACAAATAACACTTCCCTTGACCTATATAGCTCAACAGCAGCTCCCGATCTCACAAACTAGAATCTAACACTTCCCTTGACCTATATAGCTCAACAGCAATTCCCTATACTGCACCACCCACAGCCACAACCACACATTGGAATCAAACACTTCCCCTGACCTAATGATTCATTACAACTGTCTACAAACTACACTAATCGAAACATGAAGAATTCATTAAAGAAATAGAAAAATTTGTGTGCTGCTAGGAAATCTGACTCTACGGTTGGGCATCAGGCACTGCTTTGTACAGACCAACTATCATTTCATCTTGTGTCTAAAGCATCAAAGGGCATAACTATCAAGGGTAACAGGTTGGCACACCATTCTCCCTGTCTTTAACAATGTCTTTCAAATCAGAGCCACTACTTGTCCTTCAAGTAGCTTCTCAGTCCTGCTGAGGCTCAGCAATGACCTCATTACACTACTTCAACTAAGCGAAACTCCTTGGCAGTCTTGGATATTGAAGAACCTCAGCCCTCCAAGTGACAATCCAAGACATGCTGATCACTGTGATACAGAGAGAAACCTTTCTACAAAATATATATATATATAATAGAAAGAATCTTCCACACGGGAAAAATATATTAAAAACAAAGATTCCAAGACTTACCAAGCGGGAAAGCACTGGTAGATAGGCACAATAAATAAAATAAATAAAAAAAAAAAAACACACACACACACACACACACACACACACACACACACACAGAATTTCTAGCTTTCGCAACCGACGGTTGCTTCTTCAGGAAAGAGGGAAGGAGAGGGAAAGACGAAAGGATATATATATATATATATATATATACTTCTTATACATTTCACTATAACACCAAATGCTTTCATTAATGTCTATCAGTGACAGTCATACCTAATGGCAAATTCAAAGATTTACTGACAATAAGTTGAAACACACTTCTATCAAGCGAGTGTTATTCAAAGAAAAATATATCTTTAAGAATAACACAGAATGTAAGTAACATGTAAAGAGGAAGTTCAAACAAGAAATTTGTCAAATAAATTAGATTTTTTAAAAACATATACCCAGGAGAAACTGAAGTTTCAAATTGCCTTTTTTTATTTTCTATTCTCAGTAGTTGACATTGGTCAAAATCCTTTAGGTGCCTCCACAAGTGCCTTTTTGCTGACTGACTGACATGCCCTACAAACTCATGAAGCCATATAATCTGTGTAAATAATTTTTCCTGCCTCACAATATTTACTAATGTATACACCCCACTATAAAATCAGTTGTTATTCCCCTTCTAACTGTTACCAAATAATGCCACCGCATCATGAGAAAAAATATTATGTAAAACAGGGATTTATCACAGGTTTAATTTAAACATTGTAGTGGGTAAAATCACCCGCAACGTCAAGCAACACATGAGTATTACAGAAATGATCCATGAACTCAAATGGGAATCCTGGAGGCATGAAGACGTTATTTCCATGAAACAATATGGAGAAAGTTTAGAGAACTGGGTTTTGCGACACACTGCGGAGCAATTCTATTGCTATCAACTGAGCAAGGTGGCACAGTTGTTAGCACACTAGACTCGGATTCGAGAGGAGAACAGTTCAAATCCCAACATCCAGCCATCCTGACTTAGGTTTTCCATGACTTCCCTAAATCACTTCATGCAAATGCCAGGATGGTTCCTCTGGAAGGGCACAGCCAATTTCTTTTCCCACCCTTTCATAATCCAAACTGGTGCTCTGTCTTTACTGACCTCACTGTCTATAATTTTTAAACACAAATCTTCTCCTCATCCTTTACTGACATCAATGTACATTTCATGTAAGACAGCAATGGCAAGATAAAGGAAATCAGGGTTTGTACGGAAGCATAAAGAAAGTCATTTTTCTCTTGCTCTACTTGCAAGTGTAACTGGAAAGGAAATGACTAGCACTGTACAGTTTACCCTCCGGGATGAACTATTTTGTGGATTGTGGAGTATGTGTGTAGACCTAGATCACTGCACTTGTGAAGTAAAAATGGAACTTACCAAATCATTACATGTTCAGCTACACATAAATTTGTGTAAAGGCAAACAAAATACTATGCTTGTAACAGCAAAAATTGCAAAGCTGCTTGTTGCAGATGCAGAAACTACAATGTTGCAAAATAACAATCTACTATATTTCAAACTCAGGCTATGATCTCAGGACAGCTTGTTTATGTATCTCTGATCGCCAAAAACAGTGAAAGGGGACTGCAAAATGCAATGATTCTACAGAACTGCTGATACTTCAACTTTGAGCAGATTAAATGGCTGCAGTGAAGTCTGCAATACAGTCATGTTGCTTCGTGCTGTGACATTACCTTTGGCACAATTTTTCTTGATGAGAAGGTTATGGCAACAGATTGACCTATACTGTAGCCTAAGTTCTATGTAACCTAGTTTCCTTTCTATAGTTACATTTACGTTGTATTACATTACATTTGCATCCTTTCCAAAATAAAACATACTTTCCTGGTGGTACTTTTTCTTGTTTAATATGTCTGAAGCCATTATTACTAACATAGCATGCAATGGACCTTGTAGTGGCAAGTATTTTAGCAACTGTGTTGATGGATTCAGCCAACACTGCTTAGTAATAAAATTTCGTATTTGCCAGTGAAAACAAAAACTGTGGATGTTCTACAGTGTGTATTTATATCATGAACCAGTCTTCAACTTACAAAGCCATCCTCTAATAACGGCTCCGTAAACCAATTTAGAATATCCAGAACTCCCCCCCCCCCCCCCCCCCCAATTGACAAATACACTACAGAGCCAAAGAAACTGGCAAATCTGCCTAATATTGTGTAGGGCCCCCGCGAGCAAACAGAAGTGTCGCAACATGATGTGGCATGGACTCTACTAATGTCTGAAGTAGATCTGGAGGGAACTGACACCATGAATCCTGCAGAGTACAAAGGGGTGGCAATATCTTCTGAACAGCATGTTGCAATGCATCTCAGATATACTCAATAATGTTCAAGTCTGGGGAGTTTGGTGGGCAGTGGAAATGTTTAAACTCAGAAGAGTATTCCTGGAGCCACTGCATAGCAATTCTGGATGTGTGGGGTGTCGCATTGTCTTGCTGAAATTGCCAAGTCCGTCGGAATGCACAGTGGATATGAATTGATGCAGGTGATCATACACAATGCTTAGGTATGTTTCACCTGTCGGAGTCATATCTAGACGTATCAGGGGTCCAATATCACTACAACTGCACACGCCCCACACCACTACTGAGCCTCCACCAGCTTGAACAGTCCACTGCTGACATACAGGGTCCATGGATTCATGAGGTTGTCTGCATAACTGCACACTTCGATTCGCTGGATACAATTTGAAACGAGACTCGTCTGACCAGGCAACATGTTTCCAGTCATCAACAGTCCAGTGTCGGTGTCGATGGTCCCAGGCGATGTGTAAAGCTTTGTGTCTTGCAGTCATCAAGGGTACACGAGTGGGCCTTCGGCTCCAAAAGCCTGTATTGATGATGTTTCGTTGAATGGTTCGCACACTGACACTTGTTGATAGCCCAGCACTGAAATCTCCAGCAATTTGCAAAAGGGCTGCACTTTAGTCACGTTGAACGATTCTCTTCAGTCGTCGTGGACCCCATTCTTGTAGGGTCTTCTTCCGCCCTCAACAATGTCGGAGATCCGACGTTTTACCAGATACACAATATTCACCATACACTCGTGAAATGGTTGTACACGAAAATCCCCACTTCAGCACTACCTAGGAGATACTCTGCCCATCGCCCATGTGCCAACTATACCACCACGTTCAAACGCCCTTAAATCTTGATAACCTACCACTGCAGCAGCAGAAACTGATCTCACAACTGTTGTCTTATATAAGCGTTGCCAACCACAGCTCTGTATCCTGCCTGTTTGCATAATTCAGTATTTGAGAAAGTGTGCCTATACCAGTTTCTTTGGCAATTTAGTGTAATTTAATACCCAAAAGTTCATGTTATAACCAAAGCTGTGCTATGTTCCATGTGCTTTATATTGCTTTACTGCTTCTATGGACTACTACAAAATGGATCTACAGATCAAATTAGTAAAGTGTGATATATTTTAAAACTGTTATTAGTAATTGCACAGTCTTGGTGAACTAATGCCATTCAAAATAGCTGTGGAACCAAATCTTGAAGAAATAATCAGAACGACAATGATTTTTTAAAAAAAATATGTAAACAGGCAAACATCTGCAGAAAACTTCACGTGTCTCACAAAAATGCAACTACAAACTCTCAGTAACCAGACTGCTGCTGGGAATATGGGAATGTTTCCATCAATTCTCCTCACATGACACTTGCACAAATCATGACTGTTAGATCAATCACAGCTTAACCAGAGGTTTGCCGGCAGTCACTCTTTCCCAACAGCACACAATTAAACTGAGCAGGAAGATTACTTATTACACAGCACAATCCAAGAATATCTACAGTGTATATATACAGAATCTGCTAAAGACACTAGTATTTCAAGTCAAATTACATGATGTACCTTATTTCATCATATCCAAGGACTGCACACACAATATGACCAAAAGAAAGTAAACGTATTTATGAGTACAACAGCCTGCTGAAATCAATGGTTGTCATTATGGACAACATAATTGTAACAATACTTATTAAACATAAAGCTACCAACAGAGTTGCTCAAGATGTCTCATATCACTTTAGTTGTCAGAAACTTCCATTTGATCTACAAAGCAAATCAATGTATTTAGAACAATCTTTCTGAGCTACTGATAACATTTTAGGTGTTAACAGAGTATTCAACAGTCCAGTCAGAACACCTATTAAATGTCTGAAGTCAAATAAAATTATAGCTTGAAAAAAAATTGCAATTGACAAACTGGACAGGCAGGGAGGGAAGGCAGTGTTGTTAACATACAGCCACTCAGTAGACTCAATGGAACATCATTAGCAAGGTTACTTTACTTAAAGTGTAATGTGCCAGTATTGAAAGGGAAAAGTAGTCATTCAAAGTAAACTAAATATCTCCTCCATTCTAACTTGCATTTAGGCACATATTCATACCTAAACAAGACACTAATACTTCACTCTTTGCGTAAAATCTGCTGTTCAACAAGATCATCAACAACATAACAAAATCTGAAAAAATAATAAGGAACATGCATATGGCTACATATTAACAAACACAAAAAATAAAATAAAAATGATGGATCAGAAATACAACAAACATTACATGTGAGTAGTTAAAAACGTGATACAAGTAGACTGACAACATTATTATGCTTGCAGCGATACAAGCTTTACAGACTGACCGACAGCTGACACCACTGACAACACAAAATATCAGCCAAATAAAATCTGACAAAACAACAAGACCACCACAGAAACAAGTAGTTTTTGTTCTGGGAATGTTCTGATTAATGGATTCCAACTCATTAAAAACTTGAATACAGCAGAATGTAGTCAAAAAAAACTTGGGTCTTAATCGGCGGCATAAATTTAACTACCAAACACAGTCTGTACATAAAAATTACTGTCATTTAACATCTGCTGAATTTTCCACATTACAAACAAACCATAACTTTTTTTAAATCTAATCTATAATTCGACCCATACTACGGATCAGTCTATCATCACAAACTTCATTTAATAAAAATAGCTTTTTGTTGTGACACATCTGTTAGTCAACTCATTATTAAACTATCATCTCCCAACCTACCCTACATGTTGCTTTATGCAACAGTCTAGTCTGTCACTATAACTTCATAAAGAAACCTATCTTGGTCTAGCATACAACACAATCCAAAACATTATTCCCCCTCAACAGATTACAATCTCCACTAGAAGTATGCAGCTCTAGTAAATAAAATGATCTAGTCAAAATAAAATAATCTAAATGATACAGGCTTGTTATAAACAAAACATATGGACTACATCTGCAACTAAAATGAACAGAAGTACCTCAGATGCCATATATGTAACATACCACATCAATGAATAAACCACGAGCTCATGTTGTTTACTAGACCCCACTATACTACATCCATCTTATCATTATTGACAAATGATGCAAACTATAAGGTACCCTTTAGACAGAACATAGTGACCCATTCACCAATACTCCCCATAAAAATATACAATGAATTGAAAGATTTATAAATCTTTAGCAAGTGCCATCTTACATTTCTCCACTGTCTTCGTTGAGAATATAACTTACAGATTACCACCCATATAAAAACTGCTACACCTAAATGACGGGACAGATGACCCCGTTGTTTGGTCCCCTCACCCCAATCAACCTCAAAAGATTTTCATCACATTACTTGGCATTGGAACACAAAATATACACATGAAAAACATTTTCTCAAAATTCTCATGACAAACTCTTTTGGTTACATCTATTCATTCCTAAAGACTCCAACTCCGTCCACAGGCACTCAATAAGTTTTAAATTATTGAATTAAATTTCCACTTGCCAGTAGATTTCACTATGTAGTCAAACTGACACTTCGGTTATGAGGCATGCTCACGAATTAAGAATGTTTCCAACAAATGATACAGAGCTGGATTATAGTTTCAGTCACATGGGAAGTTTCTTTTCTATATTTCCCAATCACATGAAATCTATTTCCCTGTCGACAGATTACTATACATAAATCATCATTTTACAATTATTATCTTGAAGTGCACATTCTTGTATCCATGCAGTAATGGAAACTAATGCGAAACTGTTATGCAAGTGACAGTATAGTGTAACTGAGGCAATGTTTATGCATTCAAACTTAATCCCACACACTGATGAAAATGAAAATTGTTCTTAAGTATCCATTTACGTTACCTCGTACATAGTTTGATTCGTATACATTTTTCACGAACGTGTTTGGACCCAATACTGGTGTTGAAAACTTAGCTACTGGTAGTACCAGACTTCAATCTTGTAAATTAGTCATACAGTACAAAATTTCCAGGTTTACACAACGTCATCTTTGAGATGTTCTGCAGTTCTCAGTCACTTTAGCGTTTGTAAGGAGAATTAACAATTGCTGCCAACAATGGAAAGTAGTAGCCCATAAGTAAACAAGTCTATCAAAACAGAAATTTACTATTTATTTTCATCCCAAACAAAAGGTATTCTTTCACTAGAACAATAAAGCCATTGTATGCGACATGCACTGGTACAATTTTTTTCTAATTCTGTACGGTTCAGCAGTCCGATTACACAGCAGTATCTTAATCCACACACAAACAATACGAGGCGAGAAGGATTTTCATGGAAATTTAATAAACTTTTTTGTCATAAACTGAAATTAAAGACATATTAAAACTGTACACTAGAATTAAAGAGAACAGAATCCAACGGATGGTTCATTTCTTGGTGTATTTATTCAACAGTTACACAGCGCAATAATTGTGATTGTCGGTTGAATACACACTTCCAAAACATCATTTACTCCTGGAACACACGGCCATATACTTACAATTTTCTAAAAATTGGTGAATTGATTCCTAATGTTGCTGTCACTTTAACCATATTTGCGGATAAGAACAGGTTTTTAATTTTCTGCGGTGTTTACAATGTGTTTACAATTCACACATGATTCCCCGCGCCGGAACGTTTTGCTTAGGGGCCAAAGATCGCGTAAACTAGCGCGCACCTTCGCTCACCAAAGACATGGAAAATCGAGATTGATTTTTTTTTAATTAATTTAATTGGCATTTTGTAATACTGTTAGTTTAAACCAAAGAGATACAATATTCTCTACCTCTCTGATTTAATCCAACGACCTATATTTTTATACCTTTTTTGATTTAGTCCCTACTTATCCAATAGTAAATTGAAATTTCGATAACCTATCCAAAAAGATAAATTTTTTCGTATTATCATTCTTAATTCAGATTAAACAACATCATCGAGTTATCCATTGACGATTTTTTCGTTTTAAGGCCGATTCAGACTAGCCGTCAACGAACCGTCACTACACGCCACATCAACGTCACTGTATATTCACCGTCGACGTCACGCCACGTCACGTCAGTCCCGAGCGGTGAAAGTGAGGTAATGAGGTTCCGTGTGTGATCCAAAAAGTTGGATTATAGTACCAGAATTGATGAACTAACAATGATAGAGTTTATTACTGCCTAAAGCAAACTTCGTAAATTACGTCCTTGACAAATTTTGTGTGGTAAAGTGCTGAGAAGTGAAACAATATTTCAAAACTAGACCTTTACTAGCTATCGGAAATATATACATCCAGACACATCAAACAGTCTTTATAAGGGAATAAATACAGTATGTTTACTTACGCATTATGTTTTTTTTTTCATTAGATGACTAACAGCATCATAAATAAATGCATTTTCCCAGCATTAGAGACTACTTATTCACTTAAAAACATTATTTAATTCAAGTTTGCTTCATTTTCTTATTTATAAAAAGTGTGACGTCAGCTCTGTTCTCTTATAGTAAAGCCAACATAATTTTTTATATTTAGATATTAGACCATGCTTGTGGAATAACACTCGTCGGGAAAAATATCCAAGTTGTTAGTTAATTAGTTTATGCTCCAAAGTTTGCTCGACAAATCGTAATCATATGGAACATTTGCAATTTGTCACGAACACAGAGCAAACTAATATAGTAAAGATGAAGGAGAAACAAAAGCACAAAACCCAGTACCATAAATTGAATGAATACGGTGAAAAGAAGATAAAGTCCGATGTTAGAAGATGAGTAAACCGTAAAACCATTTTTCCCGAGAAACTTTGACTTTCAAATGCCGTGATTTGAAACGCATTGTGGAATGTTCTGCTGTGATGTGACGTGAGACAATTTCATTTTATTTATTTCGACAATTTTGATTCCTTACATACTTAAATAGTATACTGAATATAGAACAAGTCAAATTTGAGAAAAAATAACAGAGATAGAGACAGAGAGAGAACTAAAAATATTTAGTTTGCAATTTGAATATAGCCATAATTATATATTCAGTTAACAAGACTTCCTTTTATTATTTAAAAATTCTTTTACTGAGTAAAAACACTGTTCCATCAGAAATGACTTAATTTTAGATTTAAATGTATTTTCATTTTGCTGCATTCTTCACTGACTAGGTAAGCTGTCGAATGATTTAACTGTTATCTGCAAAACATTTTCCAGATACAATAACCTTCTACACTGAGATATGCGTATATTACTGAAATTTCTTATGTTGTGGCCATGGATGTTCTTATTTTGTCATAGTTGTCCAGTACTGTTTAAAAGATACTCATTTGCAAATATAGTTCTCTCATATATGTAAAGGCTTGGCAGGTACATTATTTTCAGCTGTATGAAATATGGTTGACTTGTTCCTTCTTTCTTTAGGTTGCAGATAGCCATGACTACCCTTTTCTCCATCTCAAAGAATTTATGCTGGTGGCTGAGTTCCCCAGAAGATTACCACATACTGGAGTACTCAGTGGAAGTATATGTATTATGTCTGAATGACTGTTGGCCTATTGAACACATGAAGAACAATAACAACCTTTTGAAAGCTTTTTCCAAAATATTTCACATGAAAGTTACATTTTAAATTGTCTTGTGCCCATATCCCCAGATCTTTACTTTCAGTAACTGATTTCAATAACGTGTTTCCAAGCTATGGCATTTTATCGAATTCTTGTGCGAATGGAGAAGAGTGGAAGTTCATAAAGATGGCTTTTTCTTTATGGATTATTGTCTTGTTATTTGAAACCAGTTAGTAACTAGGAATATTGAAGCATCTATTACTACTTTCATAAACATTTTGCCAGGAGCTGTTATTAAAGTGCAGGTGTCATCAGCAAATAAGGTTTGTTATTTCACTTTAATAAAGTCATTTAAATGATCAATGTAAAGGAGAACAAATAGACCCTTGAGGCACTCCACAGTTCATTGGTGATTTATTGGACAAACGTTTTGTTGTTGTTATGACATTTTCTTTAATGTTATCATCCCTTAAAATCACCATTGCCGCCTATCTTCCAGGTAAAATCCTACCCTCTGATTTCGGATAACCCTGACACCTTTATGGGCTAATTTGTGAACAAGAAAGTCATAGGAAATTATGCAACATGCTTTTGAGAGATCTAGGAAAACATCGGTACCATTTTCTCTATCATCCAGTTCATTAAAAAGAGATTCTAAATATCCATACATAGATGTTAATGTAGACTTGGAATTTGTGAGAGTAATGAATTTTTTGTAACGCAGCTTTGAAGCCTGTTATGAAAAATTCTTTCAAATATGTTGGCGAAAACAATGTGTTAGAATACTGGGCAATAGTTATTTACATTTTCAGTCTTCCTTTTTTTGAGTAGAGAAGTATCTTTAGCTGTTTTTAAGCTACTGTGAAAGGTTTCAGTGGATTTATTAGATATTCAGAGGACTTTTTAAATACATAATCCTGCACACCATCCAGCCTACATGAATATTTGTTTTTGAGCAACTTTATTATTTGCTTCATCTCTGTATTGATGACTGCATGAAAGAACATAGACTTAAGACTAGCATTTAAATAATTTTACAGGCACATAGGTCTGTCTTCATACTGATTTTGCATTAACTGATCAACTACATTAGTACAAAACACATTAAACGAATGAGCTACCTCTTTTGGATGGGAGAGACATTTATTTTATATTTTCATATTCTTTAATCACAGCCATTCCGTGCCAGTTTCTGCCCTGATAACCTTCCAGACAGCTTTCATTTTATTTTTTGCACTTCAAAATGTAGTTATTATAATTTCGCTTCTGTTATTACGTTGTTGAATATTTGGTTACATTTTTTTCAGTTAATTTCTGAATTCTTGAGTAGTGTTATTGTGTTTTATGAAAGAGTGAACAATTTTTTTTCTTTCTCCTGGAAGTTATATATCTGTTTTTTATCTAGCATTTGTTTTTAATCATCTTTATCCTCTCATTTTTCATTGGAAATGCTATATGAAAATAACCCAAATACACTTTGCAGAAACTTTCGAATATGCTGTTTACTACAGTTTTACTGTAGACATCCTCTCATGTTTCCCTTAACAGCATAAAGGTAAAAAACTCTGGCATTATCATCACTGACTCTCTCTGTTCAATTACTTGAGTTTTTATTCTCCATTTACTTCAGTGTTCAGTTTAATAGACAGGATCTGAGCTTCATGACCACAGTAATCAACATTTATGACGTTGGATGTTATAGTTTAGATCACATAGTCATAAAAATTTGGTCAATAGCAGTTTTGCTTTTGGCAATAACGAGTTGGAGAGTTCACTGTTCCTATGAAACTGAAATTGTTGACTGTATTTAACACCTCACTTCTGCGATTTGAATCTTGTAACAGTCTACATTTAAATCTTCACAGATAATAGTCTATAGAGTGTTAAAACTAAGACATTAACACCTGTCAGATCAACTATACATAGTTCAATGTCTTTTTCTCTTGCCAAGTCCTGGTACTTTTCTACTGCTTTAAATTTTAAGTAATCTTTTAGAAAAATAGCTGTTCCACCACATTTAGTATTGCTTCTACAATAATAACTGCCAAGTTGGATTGAGGACTCACAGTTGACATAATTTGGTCTTTATCTAACCGGTATTCAGTTACACATATTATATTTTAGTCCAAGATTCACTACTTCAAACTGTAGCAACTTATTTTACAGAGATTGAACATTGTGGTCTATTAGTTTTAACACAGAATACTCATTTGTTGATGTAATCTTATATTTAATTCTACTTTTTTCTGATGGAACACTTATCCTAAAAGGGTCTTCTTACATTTATTTTGATCACCAACGTCAGCAGAAAATTTTGTAGAAAATGATACAGCATTTTAGTCACTCCTTCTGTATTTGACATATTATGTTGATATGTTATTGTTTCGACTACTCTTTGTGTTATTAATTTTTTTTCCAGTGCTTTGCAAATGAAGGCCATGTGAGGTATGAAACCTTCGACCAACATCACTGATATCCAGAACATTAACATTTGAAAACTGTTTGCATATATGCAAGAGCTATTAACTTTGATTTCTAATCTCTCTCTTCACACATGACTATGATGGTAAGTCATAACAGTGTGGAATGTTTACATATATAACATATGTGTGTCCAAGACAGCATAAGCATTCCACTAGTTCTTGGCAAGCTGCTGATGTTTCATTACTGTAAACGTATTTTGAGCCATCATGTGAACTGGCCTTTATAGTTCCACTTTAGGCCTAACATTTTGGCAAATATACATAACATCTGAAAAAAATCCTGATGAATTGCACACGGAAAACTGGGGCAAGATACCAACTCTACTGAAAATGTCAGACAGCTACATAAACAATGGTATGTGAGATTAAGGTAAATACTTTTCCTGTAAATTATAAGTGTAAATACCATAACCTCAGATCTGGTGCGTATTATCGTGTAAAATTTCCTTACACGTTAATTGACAAGGAATAAATAGTGGTGATACGATTAGTCAAAGACTACAACTGAAAACGCATATGTGGAATGTCTCCGTTTCTGAACGGACGTGATTTTTGTGTCTATGTTTTTCTGAGGTTCGTTCAAGCCGCTGCCAGTAGGCTCACACACATGTGAAGAGCTGAAATCGCAAAAAAAGCAGTGTGTTCTCCCACCTCCGACTACTTGCAGTGTAGCTTTTTTGTGAAATCTTGGCGACTTTATGGAGGTCTTCTCACAGGTTACCTTTTTCCAAAATGTTGGCAACATTTTGACTGTCACTTTTTAGCGGTTGCTTTTTTGCGAAACCTTGGCAAGTTTACGACGGTCTTCTAAGCGGTAGCTTTTTCCAAAATGTTTACGACTTTCTGGAGAGCACTTTTTGAAGGTCGCTTTTTTGAGAAATATTGGTGACTTAAAGTAAGGGTGTCGGTTGAGGACAAACCCGCAACTTCTTGACGAAAAAGATGGTGAGCACTTTTTGGGAGCCCCTTTTTCTGCAACGACTTTTTGGAGGCAACTTTTTGTGTAACGACTTTTTGGCAGCCACTTTTTTTGCGGGCACTTTTTGGCAGCTGCTTTTTTGTAATCGCTTTTTCTGCAACGAATTTTTGGCAGTCGTTTTTTCGCTAGCACGTTTTTCAGGGCACAAATTTGCGACTTTCAATCGGTTCCAGCCCGTTGCTGGTCAGCAACCACAAGTTTGAATTTTTATAGGCCTTGACCTATAAAATTATCCTTAGCAATACTTATATGTCACCTTTATTATTTGCCCGTTGGATGAACGTCATACTAATTATTTCTATATTTTCATCGAGTATGAGCTCCTATCAACGAACAGTTTCCAACTCGTTCCCAGTTTGATCTTCATGAAGGTTTTAATGTAGTCTGAATAAATTATTACTTACTAGATCAAAATGCTGCACCTCGTAAATTTCCTGTATTTTGTTGAGTTTTATCGTTGTCCAAGTTCCTACAAATCCTCTCTCACCGTCACCATTTCGTAAATAGAGCGAACAAAAGCTTTTCCTGTTTAACTGGAAGCACAGGATGACACATGCCTCGAGGTGCAAGCACTTTGCAGTCAACAAAACCAAACCATTCTTTGTCGTATTTTTATGGTCTCATTATCTGTACGGGATGACCAACAGCATAATCGTCATAAAACTTCAATTTTGGATATAGACAGCAGAAGTCTATGTGTCGCAGCTTCTTGCCTGTAACCTTCAATTGAGTAGCGTTTGTTCTTTCACCGAAAAACATTTATTGCTTAATTTATGTTCTCTTTGTAAACCTTAGAATTTTTCCACTTACAACTCCACATCTCAATAACGTTATAACCAACATTCCTAAACGCTTGTGTTCTCTCTGCCATCGTTGAAAAGAGATCATCCATTGATTCATTGTTCACATTGTTGATAGTATCTGGCGAATAACATTGAGGACAACCGTGCCAAAAGCTACCGTGATACTGATACACGGTTTTCGTGCTTGCGTCGTAGCTTTCAACTTCTGCGCCACATATTGTAATTTCCCTTCTGTTCAATGCATGTTGTACATTAGAGAATGAGTTTAACTACGCAATTGAGTCTTTGCTGAACATTTACTTCTTTTGATCTTTGACTACAGCAATTGCGTTATGCTCAAGGAATTTTGACCTGTAAATTGCCACACATACACTAGCGATTGTTATGTACTGAAATGGATCAATGTTTGCTATTTCCAGGAAATTTTGCCTAAGTTCAATGCATCCACGGCGCAATATGGCGACATCAGAATGGCAATATTCAGCTAGTTCCTTCTGGAAGTGAAACACGTAGTTTTCCTTCATCTATTGAACGCGCAATTCTAAGAACGCTTTTCTAGCTTCAGGTTTCACAGTGTCAACACCATAACACTTGGTCGGTGGAATTTGCCCTACGTAATTTCGATTTTCGAGGTTATTGAAGAAGTGCGGAAAGTAGCCTTTTTTCAACTCTTTGAAGCCAAATGTCTTTGGAAATGTGGCGAGGCCGTCTTGGATACAGTTTATGCTGTCAATTATTCTGAGGTTTAGGGTAGGTATTTTCAGCTCCATAAGCTTCTTCCTGCGGTAAATGGTTTTGGTCTTAATTCCGTTATTGACACAATACTACAAAATGAAGTACACATCATTGTGAGCTGTACATGTATACCCCCTGTTGCTGTGTGAAATCAGTCATTTACAAAATTCATTGTTGTTTCTATACTCGTATCGGTTTCCTTTGTAGTCAGGCACAGTGACCAAGTTTGGCATATGTACTCCTGTATCATGTTCCGCTTCGAAATCGAAAAAGTAGTACCTTTCTGTGTAGGTGTTTTTTTTTTAAAAAAACATCGTTTAGTGTCTCTTCCGTTAAAAGTACAATAATCCTCGCAGTAATCACCTCGACTTTTTCTTCTTTACATGTAGCATTCGTGCTCACTTATCTTTACATTTTCATCACAATTTCGGCATTCAGAGAAACCACAGTTGTGTCCACCGATGTTTCTGCTGCTTATCTTTTTGCAATTTCTGCACTTGTAACTGTTTCAGCAACTCGTTTGTGGTTATCCATGCATTCCTTATCAAAACAGAATCTGTTACACTTTTTACAATGAATTCGTGATCGCTTACCTTCTGTATTATCACGCTTTGGTCTTAAACGCAAATTGCACACATTTTCTTTATTTTTTTGCAAGAGTGTTTGTCTTTGTTATTGTAGGCAACATAAGATCTTTTTCAATGGTATATGCTACCACTAAAACCCTTCATGTTGTTGATCGTATCATAGTAGTCATTATTTAAGTACAAGTAAATCGTTTTCTCTCTTTCGGGGCTGAAAAATGAGTTACCTTGTTAAATACAGCAGCTGCAACAACCTTGATCTGAACATTCAAAAATTCTGCTGCATCGTTGATATCGGTAAGGGCGAATGCTTCTTCATAATTTTTTTCCAAGTTCATCGCACAGCTCCCTTACTAATTCTTCCTGCAGAGCGCTCCCTTTCCTAATGTAGAGAGCTTCATTATCCATCAGTTCCTTGCCCAGTATGTTTCTAGTTTCGTAGGTAAGTGCTGTGACTATTGCTCATGGCATTACAGGCTGTCAGTGTTGGTTATTCTGTTTATGCTACTCTTACTAACGATATCGTTAGCAACATTTACTATTTTCTTACTATTTACACCTTTTCCTCTAGGCATTTTGTAGAACGCAAAGTAAAAAAAAAATATATTGTTTATGTCTACATTTTCATTAGATGTTAATATTCTTTCAATCTGTGCAAGTAGTCATGAAGCATTGACTTTTAATTCCTTTTCGATGAAATTGAGTGATTAAAATAATTATTTTCAGCAACTACCTTCATTTGATCGCCTTGTTTGAAATGAGTTAACTTTCTTACCTCTTTAATGGCTGCATGCACAGCTTTCCTGACAACTTTCATCTGTTTTGCAGGATCACCTTTCAAGTCTTTGATTTTAATAACACAAGCTGTCTGCCAAACATTATATTTCTTTAACAATGCTGTACGATTACCTGGAATAATCTCGAATGGCAAAGTTTTCTCTTTGAACGACTAGAACAGTTTTTTCTTGAAAGGGAAAATATAGCCTAGTCTTTCCGTGTTTTCCTGACTTTGTGCATTAACAGTGTTTCGAATAAGTCTAGAGTAAGTTGAAAGTATCGAATTCTCTCCAAATGCTCCTTCTCTAAATCTATGAACTATCCTTTGAACGTATCACAGAATATCCTACGACTCTATTTTCCATTGCTATTTCTCTCAATTCACGAAATTTTTGTTTGGAAAGGTTCTCATAGTTAAACAATCCGCTAACATTTGCTGAAGAATAAGCTCTTTCTATAGCTGCATCAAGTTCTGTTTTCTTCATTTTGGTTACACCTTTGACCCTGAGGTGTTTTGCGAGAGCTTTTAATTCAGTAACAGTTGCCCTGTTGCTGCGCTTATTGGTATTATTATTTTCTTTCGTAGCCATTTATTCATTATACAATTTTTTTATATATTTCAATTATACAATGCAATTTTTATGGTACTGCTAGTATTCGGAGTGTCCCAATCTGTGGCGGAAGAGCGCTCGTTGCATAATCTGATAAGAAGTACGAAGTACGTGTGTGCGGCCTTCGCTGTGGTTTGCTTTGTTCTCTCCTTCCATCAACAGATGTCACTGATGTATGCGTCATTTAAATTACTACAGCACATGCTTTGCTTCTTTCATTATGGAAATGCTGGGTGTACGAACATACACCCTGAAAATTAAAGAGAATTGAAGTTTGCGTTTAGTCTCTTCAAATGAACTGCAACTATCTGGCGAAAACCGTACATTTCACTCGAAAAATAAGCTGGAAAATGTAGGTGCTTTTAGGAAGTACTTTATCCTACACCAACTATATATTCAAGTTTCAAACCTCTGAACGTGCTCCCTGGTTTGCCTCAGGCTCGGGAACTGGGCTGCCCACCCAAAGCCATGAGGAAGTTTATCATCATCATGTCGCTGCTGTTCCTGTGCTCTGCTCCCTCAAATACAGACGATGTGTGATAGATGCAAGAAGATGGAGCAGCTTCCATCACGTCGGGGATCATCATCGGACATGGAAATGGATTTGGACATCAATATAGAAAAAGCCCCAGAGGGTAAAAGATGGAAGAGAGCTTGGAAGAAGACTCAGATTTCCGTCAGGTGTCGAGGTTTTGTACTATTTTGCAACCACGGTTTTAATGGATCGAGATCCATTAAAAAATTATGCCCACAGTTTAGTGTTATGGAGATATTTGATATCATTATTCAGTTCGTCTTGCATGTAGTCATCCTTGATATTGAAATAGTTCATGTGGTAGTTGATACTCAAGTTTTCCTTCATTCTTTGTTATAAATTTATGGAATCTGGAGTGTACTCGAGCCTTAGCATTTCTTCACTGTTTGGCTACCTGTCCATGACTCTGTACAAATGTTTTTGCAAATTTTTTCTCTGCAATTTTTAGAGTACAAATGTGTGTCTCAAATTTTCTTTCACTGTTTGAGGAACAACATGAAGTAATAATTCATGTAAAGTTCTGTTTAAATATTGAATGAGCTCTTCACGAATTCTGTTAAAATGTTTCAAGTGAGTTATTTGGTGTTGATATATCTCTTTAATTCTGTACTCGTAGTGTTTTCTTGTGGGTGGGAAGACTTTATGTGTGACCCATTTTTTAAACTGTTTAGCCTCTTCTTTCTTGGATGACAAAATCAGTGAATAAAGTCCCGCTTTGTTGCTGAATGTTGATGATTTCTCGTTGTCCCTTAACACTATCTAGCAGACAGGGTTAAATATTTCTATATATTAGTGTTATTTGCGTCTACATTCTTTCCAATTGCTTGATCACTATCTTTATATTCCCAAACTTCAGCCATGTCTTTTGCCTTGAACTACAGATTATTCTGTTCATCTAACACCACGAGAACTTGCTTGTCATTATACACAAGTTTGTTGTTGATGATGTTGATAACTGTTCCATTTCATATATACATTTATTTTATTTTATTGTTGTTGTTGTTGTTGTGTTCTTCAGTCCAGATACTGGTTTGATGCAGATCTCCATGCTACTCTATCCTGTGCAAGCTTCTTCATCTTCCAGTACTTACTGCAACCTACATCCTTCTGAATCTGCTCAGTGTATTCATCTCCTGGTCTCCCTCTACGATTTTTACCCTTCATGCTGCCCTCCAATACTAAACTGGTTATCCCTTGATGCCTCAGAACATATCCTACCAACTGATCCCTTCTTCTAGTCAAGTTGTGCCACAAATTTCTCTCCTCCCCCAATTCTATTCAGCACCTCCTCATCAGTTATGTGATCTACCCATCTAATATTCAGCATTCTTCTGTAGCACCACATTTTGAAAGCTTCTATTCTCTTCTTGTCTAAACTATTTATCGTCCACGTTTCACTTCTATACATGGCTACAGTCCATACAAATACTTTCAGAAACGACTTACTGACATTTAAATCTTCATTCGATGTTAACAAATTTTTCTTCTTCAGAAACACTTTCCTTGCCATTGCCATTCTACATTTTATATCCTCTCTATTTCGACTATCATCAGTTATTTTGCTCCCCAAATAGAAAAACTCCTCTACTACTTTAAGTGTCTCATTTCCTAATCTAATTCCCTCAGCATCGCCAGATTTAATTCAACTACATTCCATTACCCTCGTTTTGCATTTGTTGATATTCATCTTATATCCTCCTTTCACGACACCGTCCATTCCATTCAACTGCTCTTCCAGGTCCTTTTCTGTCTCTGACAGAATTACAATCTTATGTTTCTCCTCTAAGGATTTTAATTCCTACTTCGAATTTTTCTGTTGGTTCTTTTACTGCTTGCTCAATAAACAGATTGAATAACATCAGGGAGAGCCTACAACCCTGTCTCACTCCCTTCCCAACCGCTGCTTCCCTTTGATACCCCTCGACTTTTATAACTGCCATCTGGTTTCTGTACAAATTGTAAATAGCCTTTCGCTCCCTGTATTTTACCCCTGCCACCTTTAAAATTTGAAAGAGAGTATTCCAGTCGACATTGTCAAAAGCTTTCTATAAGTCTACAAATGCTAGAAGCGTAGGCTTGCCTGTCCTTAGTCTATATCCTAAGATACGTCATAGGGTTAGTATTACCTCACGTGTTCCAACATTTCTATGGAATCCGAACTGATCTTCTCTGAGGTCGGCTTCTACCAGTTTTTCCATTCATCTGTAAGGAATTCGTGTTAGTATTTTGTAGCCGTGACTTATCCGACTGATAGTACGGTAATTTTCTTTCAACACCTGATTTGTTTGGGATTGGAATTATGAGTTCTTCTTGAAGTCTAAGGATATTTGGCCTGTTTCATATATCTTGCTCACTAGATGGTAGAGTTTTGTCAGGGCTGGCTCTCCCAAGGTTATCAGTAGTTCTATTTATTTCATTATATAATTCAATTTTCGAACAGCTTCAAGAAAGATGAATTGCTCAAAAATAATATTATGAGCGTGTTTCTTTAAATAAAATGAACAGAATAATAATTGTACTTTCAATCATTTTACCCTTATTAGTATATGCTCTTCATGAAGCAGTAATAAGGTACTTGTACAACTCTGGCTTTTTGGCTGCCCAAGAAGAAGAAGATCAGCTTTCTAAATTGAATGACGAACCGTTCAAAGTAGCGCTTACGTTATTTTATGAGAAATATAATCTAGTAGCTAATGGCGAGCTGACTGACGAAACTTTTCAATTAATGGAGGAACCATGATGCGGCGTGGAAGATTACGTTTTGAGCTTTACAAGTGGAAGAAGAAGAATATAATATGGTATTACCATCTTGCATCAAGAAAAATGTTGCAGGTAGCTGAAGTAGCTTTTAAAATGTGGCAAGGTCACACAGATCTTAATTTTGAGAACAGCAACCAAAATCCTGATATTGTCATTTCGAACAAGAGAGGAGCTCACAGAAGACAAAATTCAGTGCTGCAATTCTGTCAACGCAGTTTTGACGGCAGAGGTCGCTTACTGTCTCAGATTACCCTAATTTGTACAACGACACTATTGAAATTCAGGATGAATACTGTTACATGGAAACGGATAATAATACATCTTCTTCGCAAACAAACTTGCTCGCTGTCTTGGATCACGAAACTGGCCACACACTAGGTTTGGTGCATTTAGATGTCGATGAGTCAGTGATGTACGCGTTTTACATCAACTCTATCATGTAGCTATCTTAAGACGATATAGCGGTATTCAAAACTTACACGGGAAATGTACTCTGCTGCTGCTTCTGAGTCTACTCAGCCGCCGACGCCAGCAGTGCTTGAAAAAGAAGCTGAATTGTGGAAAATCAAGCAGTTTGGAAGTTCTGTTATTGTGGACGAAATCCTGTACATTTTCCAAGGAATATGGATTTGGATGAATACTCTTAATAGTAATGACGAGCACGCTACTACTAAACCTCTGCTAATCACAAACTGGTTAAGATTTCTACCTCAGGACTTCAAAAAAATATCTGCTGTTTATCAGAGGCCATCAGGCCAAATCGTGTTGATTGTTAATAACATGATATACATGATTCATGTGCCGAGTTTAGCTCTAGAAGCTACCCTAAAAAAGTGTCTGATATAGGTATGCGGTAAAACTGTCTTCCACGTAGCGTTTAACACCAGGCAGGATGTTTATCTTTTATGACGGTGTATACTTTGCAGAAATAGAGGAATGCAGCTTTAGAGCAAAGGCCTATGGCGTTATCAGTAAAAATTTTCCTGGCGTAGCGTCAGCCTTAGACTCTGTATTTAGATACATAAACGGCACGTTGTACTTCTTCAAGGACAGCATACTCCACAAATACAATGAATTCTCGAACGTTCTAGTGAGAACAGGTAAATTTGAACTCTCATTACTTGGAACAAATTGCCCAAAGACACCTTTCTTCATTCAAGGTATACTGAAGACTTTAAAGAATACTGTGGCGCAACTAGAAGCGATAAATCCCTATATATATACATATCGTGGTCCATTGATCGTCACCGGGCCACATATCTCACGAAATAGGCATCAAACGAAAAAACTACAAAGAACGAAACATGTCTTAGCATGAAGGGGGAAACCAGATGGCGCTATGGTTGGCCGCTAGATGGCGGTGCCATAGGTCAAATGGATATCAACTCCGTTTTTTAAAAATGGGAACGCCCGATTTTTTATTACATATTCATGTAGCACGTAAAGAAATATGAATGTTTTAGTTGTCCATTTTTTTCGCCTTGTGATAGATGGCGCTGTAATAGTCACAAACATATGGCTCACAATTTTAGATGAACAGTTGGTAACAAGTAGGTTTTTTAAATTAAAATACAGAACAAAGGTACGTTTGAACATTTTATTTCGGTTGTTCCAATATGATACATGTACCTTTGTGAACTTATCATTTCGGGGAACGCTTGCTGTTACAGGGTGATTACCTGTAAATACCACAGTAATGCAATAAATACTCAAAATGACGTCCACCAACCTCAATGCATTTGGCAATACGTGTAATGACGTTCCTCTCAACAGCGAGTAGTTCGCCTTCCGTAATGTTCCCACATGCATTGACAATGCACTAACGCATGTTCTCAGGTGTTGGTTCAAATGGCTCTGAGCACTATGGGACTTTACTTCTAAGGTCATCAGTCCCCTAGAACTTAGACCTACCTAAACCTAACTAACCTAAGGACATCACACACATCCATGCCGGAGGCAGGATTCGAACCTGCGACTGTATCGGTCGAGCGGTTCCAGACTGTGGCGCCTAGAACCGCTGCCCCACGCCGAGCGGCCATTGTCAGGTGTTTTCGGTGGATCACGATAGCAAATATCCTTCAACTTTTTCCACAGATAGAAATCCGGGGACGTCAGATCCGGTGAACGTGCAGGCCATGGTATGGTGCTTGGACGACCAATCCACCTGTCACTAAATATGTTATTCAATACCGCTTCAACCGCACGCGACCTATGTTGCTGACATCCATTATGTTGGAAGTACATCGCCATTCTGTCATAGAGTGAAATATCTTGTAGTAACAACGGTAGAGCATTACGTAGGAAATCAGCATACATTGCACCATTTAGATTGCCATCGATAAAATGGGAGCCAATTATCCTGCTTCCCATAATGCTGCACCATACATTAACACGACAAGGTCGCTGATGTTCCACTTGTCGCAGCCATCATGGATTTTCCGTTGCCCAATAGGGCATATTATGCCGGTTTACGTTACCGCTGTTGGTGAATGACGCTTCGTCGCTAAATAGAACGCGTGCAAAAAATCTGTTATCCTCCTGTAATTTCTCTTGTGCTCAGTGGCAGAACTGTACACGACGTTCAATGTCGTCGCCATGCAATTCCTGGTGCATAGAAATATGGTACGGGTGAAGTCGATGTTGATGTAGCATTCTCAACACTGACGTTTTTGAGGTTCCCGATTCTCGCGCAGTTTGTCTGCTACTGAAGTGTGGATTAGTGGAGACAGCAGCTAAAACACCTACTTGGGCATCATCATTTGTTGCAGGTCGTGGTTGACGTTTCACATGTGGCTGAACACTTCCTGTTTCCTTAAATAACGAAACGATCCGGCGAACGGTCGGGACACTTTGATGATGTCGTCCAGGATACCGAGCAGCACACATAGCACACGTCCGTTGGGAATTTTGATCACAATAGCGGTACATCAACACGATATCGTCATTTTCCGCAAATGGTAAACGGTCCATTTGAACACGGGTAATGTATCACGAAGCAAATACTGTCCGCACTGGCGCAATTTTACGTAATACCATGTACTTATACGTTTATGACTATTACGGCGCCATCTATCACAAAGTGAAAAAAGTGGTCCAACTAAAACATTCATATTTCTTTACGTACTACACGAATATGTAATACAAAATCAGGGTTCATATTTAAGAAAAACGCAGTTGATATCCGTTTGACCTATGGCAGTTGCAACATATCATAAATTAAGAGCTCCACAGTGTAATCATATGTTTTCAAAATTGAGGGTGTCCTATTTGTGATGCTTTCTACAAAGAAATATCAATAGGGAGGATAATGGCCTCTTTTTTTCTCCAACTCTGAAAGGCACACACTAATGGCTTTTTTTCCAGGCGACTGTCGCAGAGCTGTGTGCTTACAGTGCATTACGTCAAGGTGACCTACCTTCCTTACCGAAATATTTATGACATCAGTTTCCGATACAGTGACAGTCTCATATAAAATAAAAAAAATTCAAAGGTTAGAAATTTGATTTAGAAGTGTGTAGAAACAAAATCTCATACATAACAGGGTCCAAAAAGTTATATCAGCATTGTCGTAACTAACATTCACGTATGTACACACATTTCATAACTCTTAAAGTACGATCCTTGGTTTCCAACATTCTTTTCATAAATTAGAGTCCCTAACCACTACTCCTTATTCCTTATCTTATTACACGTGTACATATTCGTCGACACTTCTTCAATTTTTCATCATAATAAATAAGCAGCATAATCAAATTCCTCAGATAGCATCAGCTTATTGATCCTTAACATACCTCAAGAACATAATACACATTGTCATCATAATAATAACATCATAGAAACTCAGCCAAATCTCAAAATCGTCCTAGCTTTCTGCAATAATTTCAAAACCTAAAAAAATTCTCTGCTCATTTCAATAGTGTCATCTACTTCAAACATACTTTAAAAATCATGATCCCATACCAAATATATCATTCAAAGCTCTCATAGTATCACAATGGTTCCAAAAAAATATGAACAGTTCACAAAGTACAGACAAAATACAATTTCATAAGTGTGAAGTTATCCAACTGTGTAATTACATAAATATCTGTCAATGATGTAGTAAAATTAATGTTTGTCGCTCTCAGTTAAATGATCAGATAGCTGTGTAATTTCTGTGTTAGAGAAATATGGTACCGACGTGTAAAGTTGTATAAGCAAATACCATATTAGCTAGGACTCCTTGTGCTTGCCAAACACATGGTACACAAAGTAAGCGTGTACCCCCCTGAGGATTAATGTAATTATACCATCAAGTGTTACAAATTACAGCAATGGAATGAAATGCATCAAAGAAAACCTTTGTATCTTTGTAATTCAAAAATCTTTAAAAATAAAAGTTTTAAGTACTAAATTAATCACTCAAATATATGTACTATAGCGCTAAACTGTGCGTCTTGTTGTAAGTTAATCTCCGTCATTACTTAATGGTAAAAAATGTGCCAAATGTCGTAATTATCGTTGTCCGTAAGCAAAGTTCTGTGGAAGTCAATATACTTTCCTCGTAATAAACAAAAGCGAAATGCTATTCGTATACATATCGTAGTTATTACATACAGTACTGTATCAAGAAAGTACTATACTGTAACGTATTGTGCTACGAAAAAGGCTGTCTCATTGTAGCTATAACACAGAAGTTACTACTAAAACATGTTTTACTTTCCAGAGGAATTCAGAAAAACTGTGCAAACATAGTTGCATGTTAACAGTTTCTAAGTCTGATGGAGCGTACTAGTAACATGAAGTGAAAGATTTTATAGGAAAGACTAAGTTAAAAAGCAGATTATCTTTCAATAAACGGTTTTAAATGTGAAATGTGGTGCAAGCCATTACTCTTCCTACTATGCAGAGCTCCAGCTTCATCGGAATTATCATGTGGTATATGGTACATCGGTAAAGAATGCGAAATTTTTCTCAAGGTTAGCGTCTATGTTATTTTTCTCTGAGCCAGCTGGCGCACGTGGCTGCCTGGGGTGCGAGTCATTGTCTGCTAACTCTTTGTTGTCGTCCGTCGTTATTGGGATTAGGAGATCTAATTCCTACAAATTCACCTTGCCGAGAGGGCCCAGCCCTGTTTGAATCCCGCCAGTTCTGATGAAATTCTGCTCTGTCGTTATGATTATATCGTCTGTCATCATGTCGGTAGTTCCTGTAGTTTCTTTCTTGTCGGTTAAGTGGTGGAGAATTTCTCCTTGAATTATCATTGCACGGTGGACCGTCGCGTCTGAAGTTATTCTGTCTCCCGTGATAATAATAGTTCTGGTTGCCATATTGTCTGTTTCTATGATTGTCTCTGTCATATTCATTACTATGGAAATGCGATCTTTCTCTGTAACTATTACTCTGCCAGTGGTTGTCATATGGGTGGTGTCTGTTTTGGTCACGATTTACGTTGTAAGAATAGCCTTGTCATGTAAAGTTATTATTTCTGTCATCGCGGAATTGTGTCGGATGTGACCTGTAATTGTTGTGTTTCTGTTTTTGCGTCCCACGATTGTCAGTGTCAATTTCCAATTCTCGTAACAGTTCCTGAAAAGCTGCAATGTCGTCTTTGCAACGTCTTGCCAAAATAATGTGTCGTAAATGTCCAGGCAATTTGATTAAGCAAATGCGGATGAGTTCAGAGGGGCTGCATGGGTTTGAAAGATACTGATTCTTATGTAACATGTCTTCGAAATATTTGACAAGACTAGAAAATTCAGATTGTTCGAAATGTTTCATCATTATGATGCTATGTTTTACTCGGTCCTGTGTAGATTGAGACCAATATACTGAGAGGAAGGCATGATAAAATTCTCCTTCACTGTGAGAATCGTGAATGACCGATAGCATTCTTACAGCTGGTTCATTCTCTAAGTAGCCACACATAAATTCTAATCTGTGCTCTAGTGACCAGTTGGGAGGAAAACAATGAGAGAATTGATGGAGCCACGCTTGTGGATGAATGTCGTTGCCAGAATTCTTAAATGTTTTGAATTTACGTGTAGTAATGAACAGCTTATAGTCAAAATCATCGTGTCGGCGGGTCGCATATCGGTCATTGTTACGTCGTTTCGGCGGTTCCATCTCAAAATTCGGTGTACTTTGCCAATTTCTTTCATAATCTCCAAAGTGCCCTGTGTTGTTATTTTGTGGCAGTTCCGTATTTTTATGTCCCTCTTCCCGTATTGGAGTGCGAGTGTCCTCTGAAATACGTAATTCTTGTATTACCTGTGTCAACTGATCTTGTACTTCCCGGATTTCTCTTTGGTGTTGCGTATTAATTTGATTCTAATTTTGTTTGAATTTCCTAATTTGTTCGAACTCTTCTGTGTCATTAAAGACTACCGGGTTTGTGTCATTCAGATTATCATTTACCTTTGTAGATAAGTTAGTGAACTGATCCGAAAGTTCGGCTACTTTCTCCGATAGTGACCTGGTTTCCTCGGTGTGTTTTTCTGAACCAAGTTTCACAATGTCCATTTGTGTTGAAATCGTTTCTACTGTGTCCTTTAAGTTTTTCTGAGTTTTTGCAAGTTGCGTAACCGAACCGGTAGATGCAACTGACTCAATTTTAGCTAGAAAGGTGTCGTGATTTTCATGAACAATAGTTTGCAGTTCCTTTATGGCTGCTTCGTTATTCTGTAACCCATTTTCATGACGAGAAAAAATAGGTTGGAAATGCTCACAAATTTGTGTTTTAAGTCATTACAGACTTTTTGACATTTCGATTCGATTTTAAGTAACTCAGCAGTTAAATATTCACGTGTTTGTTCAAGCGTGGTGTCTAACTTTTGAAGTTGTTGCTGTGTTTCTCTCTGATTTTGTTCAATTTGTTGCATTAACTGCAATAATACTGTATTAGTGTCTGGAATCTGTTCCTCTATGCTTTTCGGCAGTGTATTTGCAACAGCGACATTCACATTTTCACCAGCAGAAAATGTGTCTTGACTTATTTGAGAAAACGGCGAGGACGCAAAACCTGAATCTACAGAATTTGCAAGATTGTGCCCTGTCATTTCGGATTCCTGAGACGAACTGTTGCCGACCGATCGATCGATAATGCTTTCCATTTCACTAATTGTTTCACTGTCTACACCATTTCCCTATGCACAATTACCAAATTACTAGTTTGAACATTAGTTAATTCATTACACTGTAGCGCTAACACACTGCTTTCGTCTTCACTGTCATTTCTCAGTTTACTTTGGAGCGTAGTATTACGTTTTTCACACGCCATAATTGTCACAGTATTTCACACGATAACACAGAAAAGCACAATTTGAAGAGCAAAAATAAGAAAACACATTAACATAGCACTGAAAATAGTATCTAGTTAATCGCAAGCGCAGCTGCGAAATACTTGGTGCAAATGTACATGCATGCCACAACTGTTTTACTGTACAACAATGAAAGACTGCAACTACAAAGGAGATTCTCTCTACAATTACGCGCTAGCAATAAACAATATCTGCACTAATTACACAAACTACAAGAAAAAATCAGAAAATTCCAGTGAGGTATCCTCGGCTAAGGGTCGACATATGCAACGTCCCCTTAGAAAATTTATAAATGACTGTGCTTAAACTGACACACAATATTTTTAGCGCAACGCAATCTGACTTTCTATAATCCCTACAAAAGAATGGCCCTGACTAACATTAACCTATACCTTACACAAATTACTTACCTCACAAAAATCTTCCTTACTCTAACTACTGCAATACAGCGAGTGCCACTACTGCCAGCTAAATAAAAGATTCAAACAACTGAAGGAACTAACTACTGATAGGCATAGTTAGCAAAAGAAAGATTTTGATAGAGAACACACAATGTATTTACCTTAATAGTGTTCAAAAGTCATAATATATATAGCATTTCATGATATCCAATATTACAAATTTACTCTTACGTCCAGATCGTCCGCTCTCAAAATTCCGCCATCTCTCTCCCCACATCCACTGCTGGCGGCTCACCTCCAACTGCGCAACGCTACGCGGTGTTCACATCCAGCTGCCCAACACTACAATGGCAGACAACAATGCAAACTAGCCACAGACTGCACACTGTACAGCCAGTGATTTTCATACAGAGCACTATGTGGCGTTACCAATAAGAAAACCTTAACAGCCTACTTACACAGTGCCACCATCTAGCGGGCCAACCATAGCGCCATCTGGTTTCCCCTTCAAGCCAGACGAGTTTCGTCCTTTGTAGTTTTTTTCGTTTGATGTTTATTTCGTGACATATTTTGCCCGGTCACTATCAATGGACCAATATAATGGAACGAGATCAGTTGAAGACAAAACTCAATAACTTGAACGCGCCAATGTGTCATAAAAGGCTTAAGAGACTTAGAAGAAGGATATTTATACAAAATTACAAACGCCAGCAGCGTAAGTACAAAATATGAATATAAAACATCTCTAGAGCTCGATGACAAGTGTAAGATTCTTTTATCAGATAGATATAAGAAAGTGCTGAATTACGGGGACTATGCAACGCTAACAGGCGTGCTTATGGTATATAATTGTTACAAGAATGTCAACGGCTGTAACATTCATGATGTCGAATTCCTTTAAATTTTTATGATTTATCAACCATAAAAATCACAGTAAACGTGAGACGTAAACATAAAACACAGTGGACACGTTAGACTCACCTGACTGACGGGTCTTAAAATATCCACAAAATAGTGGCGACATATTTGCATGCTCAGTGACACGTGAGACATGAGATGTAAACCTAAAACATGAGATGTAAAACGTTCATCTTTTCAAAAATTTCTCCTTAAATAAAGATGTTTGCAATGTACGATCAAAAGCTTGTTAAACAAGCAAAGAAGAATAGGAAGAAGTTTGAACAGCTGAAAAGTTAGTTCAAAGTGTGGAAGGTGAAACCGATAACAGAATACGAGAAGTATAAGAAAGAAGACCAGCCTGTTATCGATAAACTGGACGTTTTAGGGCAAGAATTTTTCGGCGCTATAGCGAAAAATCGAGAGGTTGAAAAACAACTACTTCCTTACGGAGGGAATTATGACGACATGTTTCCTATTCCGCTTACACCTAAGGAATCATCTTTTGAAAGAAGCTTATTTGCTGATGGTGATCCGATCACGCCAAAGACGCATAAGAGACTTGAGCCTATGTTGAACCAAACGGAGGAAGAAGAGTGGGAGAAGATGAAAGCAGACTATTCAACAACTTATCTTGGGCCGAAAGTACCACAATACTTGGGTGGTCTCGGTGATACAGTATTTGGCTTAATGTTTGACTTTGGAAAGCACTACATAAGCGATTCCGAAGTAACGTTTCACAATGACACTATTTCCGTTAAAGGTAACACTTTCAGTGCCAGCGATGGATTGATGAAACTGCTAATCCGAAAAAAACGTCGAAGAACACACGCCTGATGACCTTGAAGCATACACAATTATGCTGAAGGAAACAAATGCATTATTTCACCACAATTATACAAATACGAATAAACCCATGTCAAACAGCAGCGAAAAGTACTTAACATCATTAAGCCGATATGGCAGTCAGTAATGAAAGTACGTAGTAATTCGACGTCAAAGTCACCAGGCAGCAGCAGCAAAGGAGGGATGGGCTTTGTAAAAAAATACACAGCAAAACATGTCGAGTATGTTTGGATGAATGACGTCAGAGATTTAATCTATAGGCTGATGGTAATTCACGGTGAAGAGAATGCAGGAAATAACAGTCATCATAACGAAGAAGTAGGTATAACGAAAATGCTTACCAGTAAGTTTAAAGGCTTTATAGTGAACAATCCAAAGGGAATTCTGTACTTGATTAGATTTCTGAATAATCTCTCTCACACGTTAGTCAGAAAAGCAAGGTAAAGGCCTAGTCAATTGGGCATTAAGTAGTCTGCCGATGCCGGAGATGCATCTGCCTGCCTAACGATTTTGCGGACATTACACTTAATTAGAGGAAAGATTATCATGTGGAGATGTAGGAATTAATCCTTTAGATGTAGTTTGCAGGAGACATGGAATTCCATACAGAGACCGTAAAGATCTGGAAAACAGCCATCAAGCAGATAAAGAATTGCAGAAGGCAGCAAAAGAGAATTTTCATCAAAGATGCATCGCTAGGCGTTAAGATTAGCTTCTACTGCTGTTGCGGGGATAATGCATGGGCAGAGAAAATCAGGTATGGGTTTAGTAGACGATAATGAGTGGACTTTATAATTTTTCTTCCTGTTAATATATGAAAGGATTTAGTATTGTTTTTAATGTATCATCTAGCTGGAAGCCAAGAGTCAAAGCCATTCAGTTAAAGCTCTCCAATGACGAACTGAAAAGCCACGGCTTTCTTGATAATTTTCTTACTGAAATACAGATGAAACAGAAATACAGTAATGTTAAAAAAGGCGATGTTATTGTTGTGGTCTTCAGTCCTGAGACTGGTTTGATGCAGCTCTCCATGCTACTCTATCCTGTGCAAGCTTCTTCATCTCCCAGTACTTACTGCAACCTACACTCTTCTGAATCTGCTTAGTGTATTCATCTCTTGGCCTCCCTCTACGATTTTTACCCTCCACGCTGCCGTCCAATGCTAAATTTGTGGTCCTCTGATGCCTCAGAACATGTCCTACCAACCGGTCCCTTCTTCTTGTCAAGTTGTGCCACAAACTCCTCTTCTCCCAAATTCTATTCAGTACCTCCTGATTAGTTATGTGATCTACCCATCCATCCGATAGTTTACTCCTAACTTTAACTATTCCTGTTGTGAAAAAATTGCTTGAATATTTTCCAGCAAAGAAAAGAAGCTAAACACAAAGGCGGTTTCTTGAAATTGATTCTAGCTGCAATAGGCCCAGCTGGATCATGGGCCCGTGGTGCTGCAGCAATTACGAGCGCTGTCCATAAAAAACGGAAGTAAGATGTTGAGTTGGGAGAGCAGAAGAGTCACCCTAGAAACGGAGAAAAGAAAAGCGGGGCAAGTTTACCTATGAAATCATATTGGCAAAATGTATTGGCAACGGAATCTTTTCACGAAAATTCCAATCACCAACTTTCTCCTCCGGATTCGAAAATATTTTGTTGACATCGACCTACATAGGGAGAAACGATCGCCACGATTAAATAAGGGAAATCAGAGCTCGTACGGAGAGATATAGGTGTTCATTCTTTCCGCGCGCTATACGAGGTTGGAATAATAGAGAATTGTGAAGGTGGTTCGATGAACCCTCTGCTAGGCACTTAAATGTGATTTGCAGAGTATCTATGTAGATGTAGATGTAGATGTAGAAAGGAAGCCGAAAAATTTGCAGACAGGTAAGGGTAAAGAATTGTACAACAAACACTTTAGAGAGTTGATGAAGCTTGAAAACATAAATCACTACTATACTTTTTCAGAGATTAAGGCGTCATTCGTCGAGAGGTTTAAGAGAACACTGCAGGAAAAAATGTGGAAACGGTTTGCACTTCAAGGTAATTACTGGTGGACCGATTACTGCTAAAGTTGAGACACAATTACAACAACAGTGTGAATAGGACAATCGGCATGAAACCTGTAGATGTAACTGATTTGCTACGGCAAAAAACGCTTGAACTCAGAGGTGAATCACTCAAGTACGCGCCAGGCGATAAAGTAAGACTCAGCAAAATGAAGGGTTTGTTCGAGAAAGGGACAAAGGGTATACAGCAAATTGGTCTGCTAAATTATTTGAAGTCGTTGATGTCAGCAGCACAAATCCGCCTACATATAACCTGATAGATATGAGTGGTAACGAAATTAAAGGAAGCTTCTATGAGCAGGAATTACAGAAAACGAAATACCCAGATGTTTAACTCGTGGAAAACGTGTTCAAAAAGAAAGGTGATAAACTTTATATGAAGTGGCTAGGTTTTGATAACTCACCCAATAGTTGGGTGAATAAAAACAGTGTTGTTTTTTAATGGCTCTTGATCCATTAAAATCTGATAAACCTTTTTATTTTATCTCTTCATTTGCTGATTTCGCTTTCCGAGTCATATCGATAGTTAAAAGCCAATCCCTAGTTCAATGATTTACTGCAAATTTCTTTAAAGTCGTTCCACTTCAAATCTCCATCCACAAATTCGTCGTACATGTGCTCTAAATTTGTGTCATTTTGCCTA
Organism: Schistocerca gregaria; assembly: GCF_023897955.1. Classification (NCBI taxonomy): domain Eukaryota; kingdom Metazoa; phylum Arthropoda; class Insecta; order Orthoptera; family Acrididae; genus Schistocerca; species Schistocerca gregaria. The sequence continues at coordinate 752,922,671 of NC_064931.1, forward strand.
AAAATGTTAAGAAAGTTAAGATTATCTCTCACCAACAACTTGGGATGTTTTGAGTACGTTTGTGCTAAATAGAAGCAGTCAATGTTCTTATGTCGTCCTCTGGTAAAGTATTCTCTGACTATATCTTTATTTTCCAGAATGAAGTCGTTACAAACAACAACGGAGTTATCTTTACGTTCATCTAGTGGAATAAGTTCATAAGTGCTGCTGAGTAATTTTTTCTTCGTGTTTATGTTCACTTTTTTTGCATGCTCTTATGAATTCTTGATATTTCGGCTGATCTAAACTTCAAGAGTAAACAGACACGCCGTTAATTTTTTTCCAGTTCAACCATCCTGGGGCTAAGACATAATTGTTACTTTTCCACAGCCACTTGGGCCTATTATTGCACATAAAATAGAATTAGGTAAAAGCTGAAACTTCCTGGAAGATTAAAACTGTGTGCCGGATCGAGACTCGAACTCAGGACTTTAGCCTTTCGCAGGCAAGTGCTCTACCAACTGAGCTACCCAAACACGACTCACGCCCCGTCCTCACAGCTGCCAGTACCTCGTATCCTACCTTCCAAACTTTACAAAAGCTCTCCTGCGAACCTTGCAGAACTAACACTCCTGGAAGAAAGGATATTGCGGAGACATGGCTTAGCCATAGCCTGGGGGATGTTTCCAGAATGAGATTTTCACTCTGCAGCGGAGTGCGCGCTGATATGAAACTTCCTGGCAGACTAAAACTATGTGCCGGACCGAGGTTCGAACTCAGGATCTTTGCCTTTTGCGGGCAAGTGCTCAATCAACTGAGCTACCCAAGCACGACTCATGCCCAGTCCCCACATATCAGTGCACGCTCCACTGCAGAGTGAAAATGTCATTCTAGGTAAAAGCTCGTCATTTTTCTTTTTCTGTTTCTTTTCACGAATTCTGACTTTTGGCTTCCAATCAGTAGTCATTTATTATAATAATAAATGAACAGAATTTTTGAACTCAGTGGTAATTCTTTGACTGTAGAAAAAAGTCTGAACGTTCCTGCACGAAGTACGTTTACAAAAGTAGATCTGGTTGGTTTTTACTCAACATTTTTAACATCAAATGGTATATGTGAAAATAACAGACTGTACTTTGAGAAAGGAAGTGTCATTAACATGTTGACTATTCCCATAGGCCAGTATAGTCTAGATAATTTAGAGAAATATATACAGTCAGCAGCCATTAAATGCTGATAATTTAAAGATTAAGTTAAATAGTACGCTCAACAGAGTCGAAATTCAGAGCACAAACCATAACATGTATTTTGATAGAGAGTGGAGTATTGGGTGGTTGCTGGTTTTTACAGAGAATAAAATTGTGGAGTTTACAGTAAACCCTGTTCCAGCACAGCTACCGAAAATAATTCCTTTCGATAAAGTCCATTTTAATTTAGCAGATGACATGTTTGTAAAGGACTCTGACCATTTTCAAAGGGAAACGAATAGTATCGCTTCATTTAAGCCAAAGTTGTTTGAACCAGCTGGTCATTTGCAGTTTGACGGTCCTATCATATATGAAACAAGCTATCCGTTATTTTTGCCAGTTAATGATAAAGTTCCAAATCTGCAAGTCACTATAACGGATGAAAACGATTCTGTGATAGATTATGGTGGTGCGAATGTAACTGTGCTTCTGGAAATGCTATAATGAAGATGAACAAGATAGCAAGTTATCAGTGGCAATCTTTCCAATAAACGAGAAGACTAAAAGTAATTCGAAATTACCAAACAAAGATGTAGAAGTAAACCTCAAAGTTGGTGATGGCTGGTTTGATAAAAATGTTTACTTGTACATGATATTTAATGCAACACATGAAGACGGTTCAGATTACACTGCCTATGAAGGCAAATCGAATGTGAAACTAGTTGACAATTTTTCAAGTCAACTATGGAGTGTAGAAATTGTTAAGAAAAGAGGACAGATTATCTACAGGCTAGAACATTCAGGCGTTTCTTCGACAGTTTAGTATCATATAACGTCTTCTCTAGACGATGACACAAGATTCGAGGGAAATTTCAATAACAATGGCAAGTTGCAAAGAAAAGAAAATGAAGTACTTTACCCACTGAAAATGCTGTGCGCCTTTTTTAAAGATTATAGAGAAATCATATGGAAAGGAGATTTAACGATAATGTTTGTAAGAAGTCCACATGCTAGTGATGCGTTATGTAGATGGTTTTCAAAGAAGGATGATGGCACTGACATTCCAGATTCTCTGCCATACCATGACAAAGTGACGAATATGGAAATTCGAGTGCCTATTGCAAAGTAAGAAGCAAATTACGAAATGGAATTGAGAGAAAAGATGTTTAAGCAGCCTAAAATACCTGTTTCATTGTTTGACCTTCAAAAGCAAGAAATGGAGTCAGCGGCAAAAGAAATTTCGAACTTGATATAACAAATTACTATAATTCTATGGATTTTGACATGCTGTATTTTGTGATTGTGGTATTTCAGACCAGCAGGAAAGGAAACCAAGATGCAGAGTCGTCATTGTATGATCATGTTAATCTGCAAAATATTTATCTCAAGAACGGCCGAAACTATATATTCCCCGAAGAACTGTGGAAGATTAATCCTCCAGGCACTTGTTTGAAGGCATACAGTACGTTCACAGATTTCAAGAGAATAACTGAATCGAATAATGGTAATAAAATTAGTGCATACACTTTCGTTAATTCATATCCAATTTATGTTATCAATATGAGCAGGCGCAAGAATGTTGTCAGGACTCAAAAGACAGCCATGAAACTGTCAGCGACTTTTAAGAACCTATTCCTGATGGTACTTTGGCATACATCACTATGCATGACAAGAGAAATTTGACTTATGATCTTAAGCAAGAAATAATTACTGAGAACTTTTAAACTTTTGCATTGCTAACCAGCATCAACGCATTCTTTATATATAAAAAAGTTTTTGTTAGCACAAATTGGCCATTTCCGTTTGTTAAGCCTGTAAAACAGTCATTTTCAGGTTGTTTGGTCAGTATTTCATATAGGCATAATATCTTTTGTTTGAAAGATTCAGATAGAACTTGAAATTTTAAAATTAATTCCCACTTTACTTTATGCTGAAATCCCATTATAAAATCTTCAGACAGCGTTTGACAGAGCGGTATGCCATTCCAAAATAATCTATCTTGGAAATCTCGCATCAAATCTTCAGATATTTTTTGATGCAATGGCATAAATCCCCAGTATAATCTATCTGTGAATTCTCCCATGAAATTTTCAGACAGTTTTTGATGTGATGATATAAGAAACCTGTATAATTTGTCTTGAAATTCTCTCATGAAATCTTCAGGTAGCGTTTCATATTTTGATGCGTGACCCCAGTAATTTGTCTTGTAATTCTCTAATGAAATCTTCAGACAGTTTCTGCTTCCACGCCATTGTACACCAGGCAAATTATCTTTGAATTCTCTTATGAAATCTTCAGGCACTTCTCGATTATATGATATTTTATCCCAGTCTAATCTATCTTGGAATTCTCTAATGAAATCTACAGACAGCGTTTTGTTGTATGGTATTTGAACCCAGTCTAATCTGTCTTGGAATTCTCTCATGAAATCTTCAGCCATTTTTTTATTATATGATTTTGCATGCCAGCAGACATATTTTGATTACAAAATATTTCAGTCCAATTTAATTTGTCTTCAGAGTCTCTCATGAAATCTTCAGATAGTTTTTCCCATATTGATATTGTTTTGCATTTCGAGCATTTGAAGGGGTTTTCTTTTTTGATATAATCAGCAATTATTGCAGTGTATGTTTGATTTGTTGAATACAATTCTTATAATTGTTCAACTTTTAAAAATTTACACATTTGTTTAATCATCTGCATAAGTTGTAGTTGTTCAGTCAGTGGCTGAATAGCTCCTACTTCTTCTTCTTGTTTTTCATTCACTTGAACACTATTAATAAGGTTGTAGCGACACTGCCGCGCGCAAATTCAAGCTCGCCATTGTGTATGTGTGTGTGTGCGTGTGTGTGTGTGTGTGGTGTGTACGCGTGTGTCAGTGCAGTGCTGTGTGGCTGTAATTACTGTACACGACGTCTGTGTAGTTCCGCGCCCTACCTCTAGAGGCCTGTGTTTTCTACCTTTCATATACGTTCTGTTTATGATTATTATTCCTTGTTTTTTGAGTTAATTGGTAGTTCCGTGCCTCCTGGCTCGTGTGGACGAGTACTGTTTTCTCTCCAATAACTACGGACGTTTTCCCAGGATTAAGGATCCTTCTGTAGAGGCCGGAAGCAAATTTTGTAACTCCGATCAGTGCATGCGTGCCGGGCGTCGTCAGATACGCGCTCGCAATTAAGTTATTGTTGCTGAACTGAAGGTCTTTATTCTTCTGAATCACCTTAAGGAAAAGGTCGGAAAGCCACCAGTTTAGCTCAACTCGACAAGGTCAATAAGGTGCTGTTTTTTTTCAGCTTTGAATAACCTTTTAAACCCACTTATTTCGCTTCATCTTTTAGTTCTTGCACAGTATAATTATTCAATCAATTTCCTTTCGTAGCCATTTACTAAATATATACGTACACAAAATATTTCAATTGCGCAATTCAATTTTTCATATAGGACAGCTCACGAGTTGCTGCTGACCAGCGACTGGCTGGGACCGATTGGAAGTAACAAACATGCGCCCTGAAAAAAGAGCTCGCAAAAATGCGGCTGCCAAAAAGTCGTGACAGAAAAAGTAGCCGCCAAAGGTCGTTGCAGAAAAAGGAACCATCAAAAAGTGGTCGCCAAAAAGTGGCCACCCAAAACTCCTCCAGAAAAAGTGGCTGCAAAAAAAGTGCTCCCAAAAAATGCTCGCCATCTTTTCGCCAAAAAGATGTGGGTTTGTCCTCAACTGACAACCTTAATTTGAGTCACCAAGATTTCGCAAAAAAGCGACCGCCAAAAAGCGACTGCCACCTTTTGTACAAAAAGATACGAGTTCAGGAAGGCGTCGACTTTTTCCGTAAAGTCGCCAAGATTTCGCAAAAAAGTGCTGGCCAAAAAAGGGCTCGCCATCTTTGCGCAAAAAGATGCCGTTTAAAAGGACGCCGTAAAGTCGCCAAGATGTAAGCTTGTGCTCTTTCAACTGCAATCAAGACTTTAAGAAAATGACAAAGATAATGTTAATCGGAACATTGGGAGGAGTTGTGGCCTAAATAACAGTAGATTTATTCATTCTTAACATCACAAGACAAAAGATGGCTAAAGAAACAGCACACAAACATTTTTATTTGACAAACGCTTTCAAATAATATGCGCTCTATGGTTGACAAAGTGATCAGCTGGGGATCAACACATCACACTAACCAAAACTAACCGCTTTATCAGACTTCACAAATGTGAATCCGTGGTATGGACCGAAAGCTACGCTACTATCAAGCATTTATACTCCACTATTCCATAAAGAATTATATGATTCCAAAGAACACGATGCTGAGAAGCATATATTGTAGCCCTACGCAGTAGCAGCCAATATTTTACTCTTCTGCACGTGAGGGCGGCACAGCACGGACAGCGGCAATCTGTTATTAACGGGGCGCGCCCGGAAATATGCAAGTACGCGCTCTTGCGATCGGCTGATTCGGAACGCAGATACTTCCCTATGAGCCTCTGAAATCCCAGTGGATTCCAGTTTGCAGGTGAACCCGTTTGTTGGTCTGCCAAACCAATTTGACTACGTGACACGACTATGCGTGATAGAATATGTCAAATGTTTAGACGGCCGACTCAAAACAGATAAGTACACCGACGCATAACTCGTTGTGTGCGTGATACAAGAAGCAGTACCTCTGACAGTTCAGATGTTGGGTGGCACAAGCTCTAAGTGGCACACTAGCACAGGACACAAGTCTCACCATCTAGGTAAAAATCTTCCATTCTTTACTAGCGAAGCGCCAGTACAAGAGTGAGGTCTTCTCTTTCTCTACAGCTTTCCTCCGCAGCTCGATAGCATAGCACATTTACATGCTTAGGCTGTGTCCTATGTAAGCGACAGAAGCGAGCGACAGCGAGCGACTTCAGGATGTGCGACACTCCAGTGACAAGTAGCAACATCGGGCGAAAACCTTGGGTGTCCTGCGTGCGAGCGACCATGTCGCGCTACAAGGTGGCTGATCAGAGCCAACCAGCAGTTTCTATAAAACGGCGTCCTTAACCTATAGAATACTGTAGCTGGAGAGTAAGGCTACAGAATTAGGTTTACATAAGAAAAAAAAGCGAAAAGGAATGCTGTGCATGAAATTTACAAAGGGAGGAATCTCCATGGAAAATTTCAAAAGTATCGTCAACTACGAAGATCACCAGAAAGTCCTTCGAATACACATGAATGAGCATAGGAGCATTCAACTATCTCATCAATAAATGAAATACGAAAGCTTTTTTACATGGTCAAGAACTTCTAACAGCCAATAAATGCGGAAGAACGACTATTACATGACTAACTGCGCTAAATGCAAACATAAGCACACAGATAGACACCCCTGAGCAATAGTCAGCTGTGGCATAGGCATAGGTCTTGGGTACGATCCACGACAGTTGTTATATTTTTACTGGCTCAGTTGCGATTCTGTATACTAAGTTTTATGTATACTGTTTACACTGCATTGCTATGTACATTTTTAAGGTCTTGCCAAAGAACTTGATCTTCACACCTATCTCAGTATATCACACATGTTTAATTCCTAATAAATTACAATGAACCATGACATTTAAGAGATATTTGATGTTGCGAACGTAATTCATCAGCAGTCAGTGTTAAGGCCAAGCGTTTCAATTACTCTAAATACTCTGTAAAAGTAAAGCTTACAAAATTTTTGAAAAGAAAGTAAAACGTTTTATGCAATGATTTGTCTACAAGTATGAAATAAAAAATATTAGGGAAACGTTTGGTGCACCTCATTTTCTGTTCATGATTGCGAGTATCGTTCAAAGTCACGTAGAACGTTTCTCTGATCTACTTATTTCTTTTACAGAAATCGTTTCATAAAATATTTCACTGATTTCTTTCATTTTTTAATTTCAAGTTTTATTCAGAAAGCATGGTCTTACTGACTCCTCGTTTGCCTTCCTAACGTACTTGATTTGAGGGAAGCTTTTTTGACATTTAAATACCGCACCAATGTATCTTTTATGTGCCAAATAGCTAGGTCTTGAACAGATGACATTTTTGCCACTTCATTTACAACAGCTTTTCGTGAAATATTTCCATTTTTCCTCATCTTATTAATTAAGTTTTCGTTCATTACCGTGACTACTTTCAAGCAGTTAAATATTTTCATGCCAAACTAGGCCTCATCCTGGTCACTTTGATACCCCATTTGCCTGTTTCTCTCCCTTTGTCTGGCTATGAAAATTTGGACAAAACCTCATGGTGTAAGTTATATGGAGTCTTGTTTTCGCTCTACTCACGCGTTTACAAAAAGCTATCGAATGTTAATCATATGATAAAACAGCCCTTTCTGCGTGTTGTCATTTCCAAAATCGTCGTTTCGATATCTTGAACCTTTTATGGGATATTATGATTTTTAAGACCACTTGACTCCCAAAGGGCCGCGAACTACCCGTCCCCGGATGTAACAACCAATATCTCAAGAATGAAAAGAGATATCATTCCGGTCTTAACTTTCAATACAATTTAGATATATTGATTACATTTCATACGCAATAATGTATGACATTAAATGAACTATACGGAAAGTCTACACAATGTGATTTACCTCTGCAAATTCTTAAAAATTTCGTGCAGCCATGTACTCGATTTCATGCAGCGCATTAACTATGACGAATAACGAAAATAAATTCTGACCTTTATCATTTAAGGATATCAAGGTATCGGTTGCGGAAGAATCAAATTTTTTCAACGAATAGTTTTCTTAAAATCTGATTTCATAGCTGCTGTCGCGTCCGCTCCACTGCTTTGCCAAGAAGGCACGTAGCTGTCTCTCTGTGTCAAGCGTGCTGCAGCGACAAGATTCAAACACGTTTGAATTCAAACGTCGCCAGTTGCAGCAGGAGACAGGCACCGACACAGATGTCGATCATGTAGGACACTTCCGTAACTACACCTGCGGTTGTGCATTGTCGCCTCAAGCTGTTGCGCGCTGTCGTTCGCTTCTGTCGCTCACATAGGACACAGCTTTAGACTACACCCACTTTAGCACAAGCCAATCATGAGTGGAGCTCGGCATTTGAAGCTGGGAGAACACCCCCGTGCTCTGCATACACAGAGTGGACCCACCAGCGACTTTCAAATTAATTGGGAGAAAAGGAAAAAAGATTCAGCTTCGCACCCTCTTTCCAATGTGTTTACGCCATGTCTTTGCTAAAAGCATGGCAACAGCCCTGCATAAAAAGATCGTTATCTCCCCTGATGCATCGATTTCGCAGTTTCCTAAAATGGCCGTAAACTCGCTAAAAGCCTCGTGCCTTCACAAGTATGTTTTCTAGCAGAGACTGGACGTCTGGGCGCCACCTCCCTGTCCCACAGAATTCACAGAAACTCTCAGCCGTCTCATACACTTTCTACCTAACAAGGGCCCATACCCTGCTTTATTGCTGGCCATCGGCCCTAGTCAACCTACCTGGACGTGGCTGCTGACCGACTGGCGCCACCCAATGTGTCTGCAAAATGAGACCCAGGGAACAGCTGTCGGCAAACGTTTTCACTCAGGTTCTTCAGTTTAAAAAAAATGGCTCTCTGCTGTTATATGCTTTTACTGCTGTCAATCAACTCCGCATCTTCTTCCTTCAAATGCAGGTAAAGCCTACCACTATAGCTTCAATTAACCACTGCCAACTATTTAATCATATGAATAAGTTAGATCGTATCAAATATCGCAACCACGTAATAAAGATCACCTTCCCTATGGAAATTAAGCAGCATGACACAGTATTAAAAGTGAGAGTGCCTTGCAATCTCTCAAAGATTTCGCAAAAATGTGACTGCAAAAAAGTGGCCACCATCTCTTGTGCAAAAAGATGCCATTTCAAGGGGGCAGCAGTTTTTGCTCAAAATGTTGGGAGTTTTGTCCTATACCGACCCCTATACTACTGATGTCATTTGTTCTCCTACTGCAACGGGTTCACAGCAGGCATTTGCAAATGGTAATCTTACAGCAGGCTGAAAGAGAAAGAGAGAGAGAGAGAGAGAGAGAGAGAGAGAGAGAGAGAGAGAGAGAGAGAAAGGTTAAAAAGAGAGAGATAGAATGATATATATGTGCATATGATAAACTCCTTCCCTCAGAAATATTTCTCTCCTTCATAACTCCTGTGTGTTATGACGTGTCACTGGTCTCATTTGTAGTATATGTGGCGTGCCTATTTGCTTCCACTACCCTAAGTGGAATACATAAGTTCTGATAAATGTTACCAACATGCTGTCTTCTACAGTTATTGCCCCCTTTGCAGAAAACAGCATCCGTTATCTTGAGGCTACCAGAAACTGTTAGTGAGAAACTATTATTTTAGAAATAATTAAATTTCCAATCTGTTTGTTTATATGGGATGCCAATCGCTTTTTACTGGCAGAACACAAGAAACTGCACTATTACATTCAATTTTAGAGTCACAAATAATTTCTGTTCTTCAACAAATTAATGAACTGCGTATTTCAGTAATTACAGCTCTCACATTTACAAACTAAACATTGTAACATTACTAACGAAATCTTAGCTGACACTGATCACGGCAGACAACATGTCTGCCCTCTAACACTGCCAAACCAGCTCTGATATTACAGCCGATTCACTTCTCTCGCCATCCAAGTTAGGCGCGATCTGGAAAACACCGAAGTGCTTCATCTGCCTTTTCATTTAGCAGGTGTTTAGTATTCTGCTGGTTATTAATATTTGTGAAATAATGGAATGATAGCACGCTATCGAGAGATGCTTTAATTTGAAATTCGAGTAAATATGCTGTTTGGTTTGTCTAATATAAATAACAGCGGATTACCGTGTTGCATGCAACTTTCGAACTCAGCAGCCAATTGTGGAGAAGGACCACAGTTTAGGCGGGTTTTCTAATGATACAGCTAAAAAGCTATTTGTCATCGGTCCCTCACACCATATTATGTCATCTTGCCACTACTGCCTTCTCGACTGCTCTAAGAAGAGCTTCTTGCACCCGAGTATGATATTTGCAAAGACAGAAATATTACACATCCCCCTCCCTTAAAAGATTTGCATTAATTGGAATGTTCTTGCAGACAATCAATTTGGGAAATAAGCAAATTTTTGCTAAAATTCTTATAAAATTTTCAGTTATCGTCTCTCGAGAGCTATACCATTCCACTATACTTGTAATTTGTTACTGTTTTTCTCAAAAGTTGAATCTACTTTATATATATTTCATTTTCAGATTATTGATCAACTTATATAACATAGACGTATTTTGTGATTAGAAAAAACCAGTTGTTAGCCTCAATAAATTCGTGTATAATCATATATTCTGATATCATTAATCCTTAGCAGTACTTTCTATACTAATTACATTACTCTTTTACGAGTAACGATTTTCAAAGTAGTATTATTCTGCACATCTGTGTTGTTGGTAGTCTTTTGTTAACTTACACTCTATCATTTCTGCGAGAATACTGTATAGGAGTCTGCTGTCTTCTAGTCTGACTTCAGTTAATCAGAAATTTTATACTGTTGCTAAGCTGCTATCGGCGCAGTCCCATCCATTAACTTCAGCAACATATTTTTTGGAGAAGTTACGCTGCTACAAAGTTACTATCGATGCATTGCCGTCCTTTCAATTTGATGAAACATTCTTTATACTCTACACTTTTCCTCACTATTATGTCGGCATCATGCTGTTCTGCACTTATTTATATTTGAATGCGTCGTGAAGATGTCCACTTTGCATGGTTACAAATAAAAAGCACACAAATAAGTGGAGACAGAAGAACTCTGTACTCTCACCTTTTACCAGAACATGTGCAAGTAGCCTACTAAAGCAACCCATACTGATGGTTCTCTTGTCCATGATGTGGTCTTACATTGCTTTCCAAAGTGGTGATGAGTTCAACTACTGTCAGTCCATACTTCGGTCTCCAACCTTAGAATACAGCTCCAGTAAAATTCCACAGAACAATACAAAATGTCTTACACTAGTTTCCTAATAATTTTAAACAAATTTTAAATAAACATGTTTCCATACATTGTTACAACACAAATACATAATGCATAATTTTTTCTGAGTGTTTATAAACGAAGCCAATGTATACATCGAACCACAACAGTGATTCATCAATGTTTTCATTTTCGTCACAGATGGAGCTACATTCAGCTGGGTCATTGCTCTTTGCACTCTTCAAGAGCTCTGTGTTCGCTCCCACCATCTGTTGCTACCTACCTCCTGCGCTAATGAGTCATGCTGAAAGCGTATGGAGGCTTACAATAGCGATTCACAGATACAATGAGAGAACATTTTAGAATCTTGCTTCAAGCATAATACACAAAGACTCATTTACCAAATCGTCCAATAACAATACTACACCTTTCTCTCTCGTTTCTGTCATCTAATCTACAACTCTCCATTCATCTCTTTTCTCTCTTCATAATTCATTACAGTGGAAACCACATCGCCATTTCAATTCATACTAAAGAGTAGCGATATGTCTATGATGACACAATCTCTACATCATCACAAGACAATATTTAATTATTTCCAATATTTTTGCCACCTGAATTGCTTCTATTGTACATTGTCATACTCACTTACCTGGTTTAGCGTCATCCTCTTCTTCTGCAGCTTTCAGTTTATTTATTTTGCTTTATTACCTCTGTGTTATATACAGCAGCCCTCATCTTGCTTTGCTATTCTTAAAATAATTTCAAACATAAACGTTTGTGTATCACTGTTACAAATATTTAAAAATTGTTCCACTACATACTGTATGGCATGTTTTTTATGTTCATTAAAATGGTATTGGTGTCTTGCTGTAACTATATACCGTGTTCACTTGTTGGTGTATCTGTAATCCTATCTGTCATATTCCCTGGCCTGTTACATTCTGTCAAATGTCTGTTTTGATTTATTTTTAACTTACTGGCTTCTTCTTTTTTACCCCATTCTTTTGTTTCATAATCTCTGAGGTGCAACAATAAAGTAATCAGACTGATGTGAAAAAAAGTTGCTTACTTTTTTAGTCAAGTTTGGTGTCGTCTCCCTCAAAGTACTTCCCTTCTGATTGCACACACTATTTCCAGTGCTTCTTCCATTGATGGTAACATTTCTCGAACTCATCTTCTGTAATATCCTCCAATACCCTCGTCACAGCTTTTTGGACATCATTTATGATGTTTGAAAATGATGTCCCTTGACCGCCATGTTGACTCTTGGAAATAGAAAAAAAGTCGCACAAGGCGATTCTGGTGAATAAGATGGCTGTGGTAGTACTGAAATTTGTTTTGAGGTTAAAACTTGCTGTACTGAGAGAGCAGTATGGGATGGTGCATTATCGTGATGCAGAATCCAGTTATCAGCAATGTTGGCATGGACATGAAGAACTCTTTTATGAAGTCTTTCTAAAGTTTCTTTGTAGTAATATTTGTTAACTGTTTGGCCAGGAGATACCCACTGTTTATGAACAATTCCCTTGGAATCAAAGAAGCACACAAGAATGCATTTCGCTTTTGACTTTGACATGCGAGCTTTTTTTGGTCTCGGTCTGGGTCTTTGAGCACCACCGCGAACTTTGGCGTTTTGTCTCTGGATGGTACTGAAAAAACCAACTTTCATCACGAGGGATAACATGGCTCAACAATTCTGGATTGATTTCCGTTTGCTCTAACAGATTGGCTGCCACATTCTTCCGTGTTTCTCGCTGTTGTGGTGTGAGATTTTTGTGGACCATTTTTGCACAAATCTTTCTCATACCAAAATCTTCAGTTATTATTATATGAACTGTTTCTCGATTGATGTTCAGTTCTTCTGCAATAATTTTTAAGGATAATCTTCGATCAGATCGTATGAGTTCATGCACCCTGGCCAAGTTGACATCCGTCTGTGAGGTTGATGGCCGTCCACTGCTGTCTTCACCTTCAACATTCGTTCTGCCTCCACTAAACATTTTATGCCAACGAGAAACTTGAGCTCTTGACATAACCTCCTCTCCAAAAGCCTTCTGAAGCTTACCATAAGTTGTCGTCACATTTTCACCCACAATATTATGCGTTTCCATTTCTGTGATGAGAGTAACAAACACTTGTTGACTTATTACAGCACAACTGACAAATGAGCAGTTGCATCAATGTGCCACTTGAACTAGAAGCAGCACATAGACCAAGATCAAAGATATTGTGCCTACGCAAGCCTGCAGGGTTGCCACATCTTGCAAAGAAAAACAGTCTCCTTAGTTTATTGCGGCACCTTGTATGTTCTTGCGACATCCCACAGTTTTAGATTCAAGATTTGTTTCATTTTGTTCGAAAGCCTTGAACTTAGCTATACTCTGAGATATTTTTACCTTATCTTCTTTAAACCCCTTATCTATTTTATTTAGAGGTTTACTTAATTCCTCCTTATTTTCTTTTAATGTTTTACTTAATTCCTTAACTATTTTCTCTATTCTGTTTTGTGCTTTTCTTGATTTTTCTTTTTGTTCTTGCAAAACTAATTTTAGTATGGACATTACATCCTGATCATCAGCCTGAGTTGGTAACGTGTAAGCTGGCTTAATGTACATAACTCATCTATTGACTCATTAGGAAAGTCACCATAAGTGTCACTTTCTCTGTCATCGTCTTTCCAATGAATCATTTTGTTTCGACAAATCCTGGGTTTACATTATCATTGTTTGCTACTAAATCAACATTTCCACTGTCCTCATTATTAGTTAACTTATATTTTCAGTGAAATCGTTCATGGCTACTTCAGAATTCTCAACATGATTATTGGTTATTGAATTTGCTGTTCCGAATTCATCACCAAAGTTTGAATTTACATTTTCACTTTGCTCATTTTTGACTACATTTGACATATCACTGAACCCATATCTGACTCCACCACCATTTATTTGAATCTATCCCATCAGTTTGTCACTATTATAATGAGATTGATCTCTTTCTCTAGTTCTCAGAGTGTATCTTATTTTCTTTTCACCAGACATACCAATACTAATGTTTCAATTACAAATAACAGACTGCTATATAAACCATCTATCATCAGTATGTAATGGAGATATGTATTCCCTTCATCTGTTTAAGCCAAGTATTACGCCTATTTATGCGATTGGGAATGCTCAGTAGCAGCCAGACTACATGTACATTTAACAATTAAGTGTCATCAAGGAGCATTAGCAATGAAATCATAGGAGGCAATGTTGTGCCATCTTAGTAGGGACAAGATCTGACTATTCTGGAGTAGGATCTTACATGCTGAGACAGTGTTCAGAGACCAACATCCGTCACAATGTCCGCAAACGTGACGTCAGATCCGTCTAGCAACAGCGATCTGACCGCCCATTGGCTGAAAGTTTGGATATATATATATATATATATATATATATATATATATATATATACTGCTATATAAACCATCTGTATGCTTATATATATATATATATATATATATATATATATATATATATATATATATATATATATAGAGAGAGAGAGAGAGAGAGAGAGAGAGAGAGACAGACAGACAGACAGAGAGAGGAAACGCGAGAAGTGTCCTTATTGGCTGAGGGAGAAAGGGGGTCCCTCTTTTCCTCTGGGAAGACAGGGTCAGTTAGTCACAGGGAGCGACTCAAAACGCACAGTCGAGTAACCGGGGTGGCTCTAAAAGAACAGTCACGAGTACATATTTCAGCAGTTAAACAAGATATAAAGCGAAGTTATTAGTTATCAGAACGCCATGTGTCGTGGGCAGTGTCTATCATGATGTAAAGTCAGAAAACGGTGTTAATTTGTGTAAAGGGTCGAATATAATGGCGTAGTCCAGAGCCACCATATTGCAAATGCTGATTCTGTGACATGTGTGACGAAGCAATTTCTGTATTAAAACAAGTATAGTACAAACGTTGTTGAAATTAACAACTGGCATCCCCAAACATTCCACGTCAGCAAGATCACCAACTACATGGAACCTGTCGACTGAGCGCTACTTCTGTGCTACCAGTGACTTACCGAAGCAGCAAGACACCATGTTAGTGATACCGTCCACAGAAGCACTTCCTTCTCGTTACAATGTCACTGAGGGTGTTGTAAGTACCTCACACCACATTATGTCATCTTGCCAGTGTTGCCTTCGTGACTACTCTAAGAAGAGTATCATGTAGCGAAATATGATGGCTGCAAAGCCAAAAATATACTGTATTAAAACAAGTATAGTACAAACGTTGTTGACAATTAACAACTGGCATCCCTAAACACTCCACTTCAGCAGGATCACCACCTACATGGAACCTGTCGACTGAGCGCTACTTCTGTGCTACCAGGGACTTACCGAAGCAGCAAGACACCATGTTAGTGATACCGCCCACAGAAGCACTTCCTTCTCGTTACAATGTCACTGAGGGTGTTGTAAGTACCTCACACCACATTATGTCATCCTGCCAGTGTTGCCTTCGTGACTACTCTAAGAAGAGTATCATGTAGCCAAATATGATGGTTGCAAAGCCAAAAATATTACAATCTCCACAGTGCACATTCAGGCCTGCAATGCAAGAAGATGTCCACATTAACGATGTTGACTCTGCGTCTGTCAGGCATAGAAGAGCCAGCAACAGGCAAGCAGCTCGGCAGCTTCAAGCCAGTAACTGGCGCAGAAGTAATACGCACTTGGCATCATCACAACATGGCAACATAAGGATATGAACACTTCACCTTTTGGGAGCTCTACTTTTACAGACACTATCATGATCTGAGGGAAGGATTCACAACGTTGGCAAACCGGACAAAGCGGCTATTCTTAAGGGACAGATGTTCCAAATAGAAGTTTTTGATAGATACAGGATCAGATGTCAGTGCATTACATAAAGGACAGTCCAACTGTATGGTACAGCTACTCCTCTATAGTTAACAGCTGCAAATAACTCAGGAATCAACTCACATGAAAGCAGATTATTAGTGTTAGATCTTGGCTTTCAAGAGCACATGACATGGAATTTCTTGATAGCCAAAGATACCAAGCCAATTTTAGGTACAGATTTTTTACATACACAACTTCTACCTCGCAGTGGATATTAAGTAAGAAGTTCTGCAGAAAGCAACATTCATGGTGGTGAATAAATATGATGAATGGGACAGCATAGTACAACAATTTCCAGGTATCCTATCAAGAGCAAAGGTGCAGGTGAAGGCACAACACAACACACAATATTTCAGTTACCCCACACCAGGGTATCCAGTGGCAACAAAACCACACTGTCTCATGACCAAAAAATTTGCAGTGACCAGGCAAGACATGGAAAGGTAGACGAATGACAGTGTGACAAGGCTATTGGATAGTCAAGGGGAGCCGTGCTCTACGTATCGTCAAGAAACGAGATGGCACATGGAGGCTGTGCAGAGACTGTCGAAAATTTTGTGTTTATATCATTTTTTTGGAAAATGAGCCAGAAACCCCAAACTATATCAACTCAGATACTTATTTAAACAAAAAACAGCAAAAACGTTTCAAGCAAAATGATATTTAAGTGCAAACTCCATACTGTCTTTCATATAAAATACTTGTGGAATTCACATAATAAATTTAATATATCTGCTTAATGTTTCTATCCTCAAAAAATTGGAAATCAAACCCACTAATTAATATAAAATAAATCTTTGGCAAATTAATTTTAAATTCATCTTTGATCTCCACACAAATTTTCCTCTATGTTTTGTGTTTAGGTGATCAGATCGAGTAATCTATTTATAACATGTACTACTAGCTCATTAATTTTCTTAAACAATTTGCATTGTTTACACTCTTGTACTTTTGAAGTGGAAACTCCATACATGTAGAAAAAATGGACTCATAAATCAACAACAAAAATGAAAACTAAAAATTTATGCAATTGAAGAGATAGCTGAACTGTTTAATAATTATGATATTGATAAGTTTATAACAAAAACTGAAAACTATAAAAAAATCCACTTTTTGATTATGAAGTTGAATATAATAAAGAGTTAAGTAAAGATGATAATGAAACTTCCTGGCAGATTAAAACAGTGTACCAGAATGAGACTCGAACTTGGGAGCTTTGCCTGTTGCGGGCAAGTGCTCTACCAACTGAGCTACCCAAGCATTCCTCACTCAATATTATCAAATAATATTGAATCAGTTAACCAATTATTTTTACTATCAGTTTGAAACACATTAAATATACAATAAGCATACCAAACTCAATTTAATGACAATAACTTTTGATATCTAACTCGAAGTATTTCTTACTCCTTAATCCTGCTGCCTGATTAGTCTGTAAGTCATAAAAGCAAATCGGTATCTTAGGAATTTTAAATGTAACTTTTCATTGTTCAGGCTCATAACCTTTTTGATATTTAACCACTGGAACTCTCATTTCCACTCGAATTTCCATATTGGCAATTATAATTGAGGCGTTTCTCGCAAAATCCCCACTACTCAGTAAATCACAAATACAATAAAAAGAAAAAACTTCAATCTTCTTCCCATAAACAGTTAATTTGTTTTTGTTATGTCTAAATAGTCTTTAGTTGTCATAATGTCATCAGAAATAATTGAGTAACATCAAATTATATTCTCTGGGTATGGAGAAGGAAAATGGGTTTAAATAGTTGGGGTTTTGCACAATTCAATAGGAACACCACTAATAGATGGCATAACAATGTTACAGTTATCTGCCATATAGATGTTATTGTCAGGATGAAGTATTATCTTGTGACATGTATTAGTTGAACAATTACTTATTAAATAAATTTAACGTAAAATGTGGTGTACAAGGCAAAATCAGATTTAAAAACCTTAATCTTCATATCCATCACTATTGTCAGGATTGTCTGTGTCATAGTCACAACAGGTTGTAGGTGGATTGGCTGTTGTTGGTGTGCCAAACAGTCTTGAGTAGACCTCTTTGCTTGCAAGACAGTTAAGGTTTTCAGCATGTTTTCAATACATCCTTAGCCTTCACGTGCTTCACTCCAGGAGGGGATGAGAAAGCTCCCGGTAAGTTGATTATGTTTGAAGCTTTGAACTTTGGAGCTATGATAATGTGATAGCTCCAAGTATCATGGCGCATGTCACAAATATACAGCTTTACTTTTGAAGTCAAAATCAATAGATTGAACACTGAAGACTAACTTTTTAGTTGAATGTCGTGGCCCGAGGTTTGATATTGTCTTCATCATCCATTTGTGGTCGAAAGTTCGCTGTTAATATGCGTGCCTATCAGACCAATGAGCTGACTACCTAGGACATCTTTCGACATCATTTTGTTAGTCTACAATATTCTTGTGCTGGATTTCTTCCACCATTTCCTCAAAATAGCACAGTGTAGCCCAAACCCAAAAGAGAAATAAACATACTATGGACTGCATTGTTCTCAGGTTTGATGGGAATACTACAACCAAAGAAATAACAGGAAGTAACAAAATCAATGATGATAATTAAGGTGGAAATTCGTACTGATTTTACCACTACAATAATTATTCTCTGGTCATTGTCTTGGTTTAATTGTGAAATAAAACCAATACAGTTGAGAAATAAAATACATAGGACGCATTTAAACATAAAATAAACATAAAATACACTTTTTTTTGCAAAAGTAGTTTTATGTACTGAATCGCGAAAGAAAGTGGTATAGACATGTGTATTCAGAGATATGTACACAGACGGAATACTGAGCTGCAGTCGGCAATGGCTATATAAGGCAACAAGTGTCTGGGACAGCTGTTACATAAGTTTCTGCTGCTACAATGGTAGGTTATGAAGGTTTAAAGAAGTTTGGCGTGGTGTTATTTTCGGTGCACGAGCGATGGGACACAGCATCTCCATAGCTGTGATGAATTGAAGAGTTTCCCATACGACCGTTTCACGAGTGTACCATAAATATCAGATATCTGGTAAAACATCAGATCTTCGACGTTGCTGAGGCTGGAAAAAGATCCTACAAGAAGGGGTTCAATGCTGGCTGAAGAAATTCGTTCAAAGTGACAGAAGAGCAACCCTTCCACAAATTGCTGGCTTTTGGAGCTGAAGGCCCACTTGTGTGCACTTGATGACTGCATGACACAAAGCTTTACGCTTCGCCTGCGCCTGTCAACATCGACATTGTACTATTGATGACTGGGAACATGCTCCCTGCCTGGTTGGACGAGTCTCATTTCAAATTGTATCGAGCGGATGGACATGTATGGGTATGGAGACAACCTCATGAATCCATGGAACCTTCATGTCAGCAGTGGACTGTTCAAGCTGGTGGAGGTTCTGTAATGGTGTACGGCATGTTCAGTTGGAGTGATATGGGACCCCTGATACATCTAGAAACTACTCTGACAGGTGCACATATTTAAGTAGTGTGTCTGATCAACTGCATCCATTCATGGCCATTGTGTATTCCGACGGACTTGAGCAATTACAACTACACAGTGCGAATCCCACATTTCCAGAATTGCTACACAGTGGCTTCAGGAAGACTCTTCTGAGTTTAAACACTTCAGCTGGCCACCAAACTCCCCAAACATGAACATTATTTAGCATAACTGGGATGCCTTGCAACGTGTTGTTCAGAAGAGATCTCCACCCCCTCGTATCTTACGAATTTGTGGACAGCCCTGCAGGATTCATAGTGTCATGAGGAGTCACTCTAGTTCACCTAGAAAGTATTTACTGAGGTTAACGAAGGCAATGTTAGCCTGATGTATTCGCCGATGCCCTTTAGCCACCTTGCATAAAGGATCGTCCTAAGAAATATCAAATTAAGATCAACCTGAAGAAGCCTAAATAAGGTGAAATGTGTAGTTGATAAATAAAAAACTAAAATTGTAACCAAGGCTGTTTTCAACTAATGCTATTAAATCATATTTACTACAAGTTGCAAGGAGTGATTTAAATTCTGATGATATTAACGAAACATGCAGTTGATATTGGATTGCAGATCATATTGCATTTTGACAATAAATATGAAAATAAAAGTTAATGATTGAAAATATCGAAATTAGATTAAAATTTTTCTAACATGCACAAGCTTTACTATATGACTAATGATTTTTATCTTAATTATACAAACTTAAAAGAAGATATTAAAATCCATTAACCAACCATCCTGACTGCAGTTAACATTAACATAGAAAGGAATTTACAGAGGCTCTGATTATTCAGAAAAAATAAAACATTAGAAGAAATTGATCAACATTATATAATTTGTTTGTGGTCTAAAAATGAAGGTAAATGTGGGTCAGATACATGTGGTTGCTGTTTCATAATAAATGTAAATATAGAACACTTTGTTTAATAAATTGATATATAAACCATAGCTATAAATAATTCAATTACTAAACATTAATATAACATAAACATAAAAACTAAACATAAATCATAAGTGTTGAACATAAAACTTAAACAATAATATCATACATAAATATTAAACATAAGAGAAACGTAGATGTTTTCATGTTAAACATCAACATTAAAAATAAAATAAAACATAAACTTAAACATTAAACCTAAATGTAAATCATTAACATAAACATATACATGAAACATAATCGAAAAAATTAGAAAATAAATTGTTAATGTTTTTATCCTAATTACATATTGGAAAAATACATTCTGAAGCTTGTTTCATTCGATCCAGAAGTTGTTAATACACGCTAAACGAAATTATAAAGGTTGAAGAATAAAAGTAAAATTTAAAAAATGGATGAAACAGTCATGAATGTAATATGAGAAATATAAAAAAGATTGGCCTGTCCCTAAAACAACTCAAAAAGCTAAACAAGGAATTTAAGGTTCAGGTGATATTGTGTTAAAAGCTTTGGAAGAAAACAGAAAAGTTGAAACACAGATTATTACTTATACTCATCAACATTTAGAAAATTTGAAGATTATCACCAATTGATTATACATTAAGCGAATCAGAAGTGCAAGATGTAGTAAATAAATATAAAGAATATACTAAAAATTTAAAAGAACATAAGTGAAAGAATGATGGACTATGTTAATCATAGTGAGGATTAAGTTTTTGGATTATGAACTGTTGGTCTGTTTAAATATATGATTGTAATTTACCAGTAAAATTTGATTGAGATAAAATAATGTTGAAAGAGTATATGAAGCTACCGATGAATTAACGAATCTTTTCACTGAAACATATTACTGTAAATCATATAGATTCAAAATTTGCTTCTGTCAATTTATCAAATTGTGCAAGTATATTATTTGTTTTAGGGACACTGTATTCTGGTACGAAACCAAATAACATAAAATCAGGTAGTGATACTAAATACAACAATTCGAAGAAAAAAATTGTTGATGTCATTTTCCAAAATTAAGACAATGAAGTACTCAGTATTCTGAAAGTGAGAAAAGATTCGAAGGACTGATAAATAAATATACCGAAAAAGCAGATGAATGTTTTGGATGATTCATGTTAGAGATTTAATTGAGATACCATATGATAATTCATGATAAGAATTATCATAATGAATATGACATTGCATCAAAAATGTTAACTAGCAAATTTAATAATTTTATTATCAACAGTCCAAAAGGTATATATTATTTAATTACATTTTTGAGCAACAATTTGGAAAAATGAATATTTGATAAAGTATTACTTAAAATATTACTTAACAAAAACTACCATTTGACCTGCATCTACTTAGCTATAATTATTGTGGTCCAGGAACAAAATTAGAAAAAAGATTGGGGAGAGCAAATCAAGGTATAAATAACTTAGATGAAGCATGTAAAAAGCCACAACATTTCATATACCAATCATATTGATTTAGAATCTAGACATGAAGAAGATATACAACATCAGAAAATCACAAAAGAAAGAATGTTTGCTGAAGATTAAACATTTTCAAATGATTTAGCTGCAACAGCAATTAGGGAAAAAATGTATGGAAAAAGAAAGTTAGGATTATGATTAGAAATTGATGATAATGGTGGGATGTTGTAATTTCTTTATTATTTGTTTATTCAAAATTTTCAAGATCAACTTCTTAAATATTTATGCAATTTTAATCTATATAAATCAATAATTTCAACATTCGTTACTCTTTGCTGCCAAGTGTCCAAACTAAAAGGAAATCCATTGAAATTAATTCATATAATGAGCAGTAATAATGCATTGATAATATTGAATTGACACTCAAAAAAGAAAGACAGACAGAAACAAAGTTCCAACAGATTATCAGCATTACAAAGAAAACATTGGTGGAAATTTACTCATAACATTAGGTACAGCTGTCATGAAAAAAGTCATTGACTAATTAACAAGAAAGATAGAAGGAAATTTAACAAAACATGTGGAAAATTTTTATCGATTTTATTGGCAGCATTTGAAGTTATTGATTCATTAACTGATGGAGTGTCACTGTTGCTAAATTAGTTCAGTGTAATTGATGTCTTTCAAAGTTTGTTTTGAGTCTTCAAGTTAAAGATAAAAGAGGCAGAAAAGTTTCATAAGTTTTTGAAAAAAATTCCTTTTAAGAATGCCAAAAAAAATTCCAAGTAGATAATGAAAATAACTTTGGAGCAAATGTTTTCAGAAACTTACAAAAATTGTAACATTAACCATTGCTCAACTTTTTCAGAATTGTTGTAAGATGTAATGGAAAATTTAAGGAAAAATATGGAAAAAATTGCAAAGTAACTATAAGTAAGATTATTTAGTTAAAAAACTAGTCAAGTAATATAATAATACAAAACATTTGACAGTAGAAATGAAACCTAAAGATGTCGATAATTTTAATCTAAATCCGACTAAAGTTGTATCGAATGACTAAATACATCATCATCATCATTTAAGACTGATTATCCCTTTCAGCGTTCAGTCTGGAGCATAGCCCCCTTATAAAATTCCTCCATGATCCCCTATTCAGTGCTAACATTGGTGCCTCTTCTGATGCTAAACGTATTACTTCAAAATTATTCTTAACCGAATCTATGTACCTTCTCCTTTGTCTGCCTCGACTCCTCCTACCCTCTACTTCTGAACCCATGAGTGTCTTAGGTAACCTTGCTTCTCCCATGCATGTAACATGACCCCACCATCTAAGCCTCTTCGCCCTGACTGCTACATCTATAGAGTTCATTCCCAGTTTTTCTTTGATTTCCTCATTGTGGACACCCTCCTGCCATTGTTCCCATCTACTAGTACCTGCAATCATCCTGGCTACTTTCATATCCTTAACCTCAACCTTGTTGATAAGGTAACCCGAATCCACCCAGATTTCGTTCACATACAACAAAGTTGGTCGAAAGATTGAACAGTGCACAGATAGCTTAGTCTTGGTACTGACTTCCTTCTTGCAGAAGAGAGTAGATCGTAGCTGAGCGCTCACTGCATTAGCTTTGCTACACCTCGCTTCCAGTTCTTTCACTATGTTGCCATACTGTGAGAATGTGCATCCTAAGTACTTGAAACCGTCCACCTGTTCTAACCTTGTTCCTACTATTTGGCACTCAATCTGTTATATTTCTTTCCCACTGACATTACTTTCGTTTTGGAGTTTAGTTCCTTACATTTCTGATCTATCTCTGAAATATTACTTTGCAAACTTTCAATTGAATCTGCCATCACAACTCAGTCATCTGCATATGCAAGACTGCTTATTTTGTGTTCACATATCTTAATCTCACCCAGCCAGTCTATTGTTTTCAACATATGATCCATAAATAATATGAACAACAGTGGAGACAGGTTGCAGTCTTGTCTTACCCCTGAAACTACTCTGAACCATGAACTCAATTTACTGTCAACTCTAACTGCTGCTTGACTATCCATGTAAAGACCTTTAATTGCTTGCAAAAGTTTGCCTCCTATTCCATAATCTCGTAGAACAGACAATAACTTCCTCCTAGGAACCCGGTCATATGCCTTTTCTAGATCTATAAAGCATAGATACAATTCCCTATTCCACTCATAACACTTCTCCATTATTTGCCGCAAGCTAAAGATCTGGTCCTGACAACCTCTAAGAGGCCTAAACCCACACTGATTTTCATCCAATTGGTCCTCAACTAATACTCGCACTTTCCTTTCAACAATACCTGAGAAGATTTTGCCCACAACGCTGATTAAAGAGATACCTCTGTAGTTGTTACAATCTTTTCTGTTTCCATGTTTAAAGATTGGTGTGATTACTGCTTTTGTCCAGTCTGATAGAACCTGTCCCGACTCCCAGGCCATTTCAATTATCCTGTGTAGACCTGACATTCCACTGTATTTGATGAGTTCCGACTTAATTTCATCCACCCCAGCTGATTTATTGCACTGAAATCTACTGACCATTTTCTCCACTTCCTCAAATGTGATCCTATTTCCATCATCATTCCTATCCCATTCTACCTCGAAATCTGAAACATTACTGATCGTATTTTCACCTACATTGAGCAACTCTTCAAAATATTCCCTGCATCTGCCGAAGGCATCCACAGTATTCACCTGCAGTTTTCCTGACCTGTCCAAAATACTTGTCATTTCCTTCTTACCTCCGTTTCGATGACTGCTAATTACACTCCAGAATGGTTTTCCAGCAACTTCACCCATAGTCTCCAACCTGTTTCCAAAGTCTTCTCAAGATTTCTTCTTAGATGCTGCAATTATCTGTTTTGCATTGTTTCTTTCTTCAACATAACTTTCTCTGTCTACCTGAGTTCTAGTATGTAGCCATTTTTGGTACGATTTCTTTTTCCTTTTACTGGCTGCCTTGATTGTGTCATTCCACCAAGCTGTTTGCTTCAACCTACTTTTACACACTACTGTTCCAAGACATTCTTTAGTCACTTCTAGTACTGTGTCCCTGTACCTTGTCCATTCCTTTTCCAATGACTGTAATTGACAACATTCAATTAACTGGAACCTTTCTGAGATTGCTGTTATGTACTTGTGCCTGATTTCCTTACCCTGAAGTTTCTCCACTCTTATCCTCCTACATATGGACCTGACCTCCTGCACTTTCTGCCTCACAATCCAGATTTCACTGCAGATTAAATAATGATCATTGTCATCAAAGAATCCCCTGAATACACATGTGTCCCTCACAGCCTTCCTGAATTCCTGATCTGTTATTATATAGTCAATGACAGATCTGGTTCCCCTGCCTTCCCAAGTATACCGGTGAATGTTGTTATGTTTAAAAAAGGTGTTTGTGTTTACTAAGCCCATAATGGCAAATCCAAGAGTTGTTTCCCGTTCCTGTTGGCCTCCATATCCTCTCCAAATTTAGCCATAACCTTTTCATACCCTTCTGCTCGATTTCCAATCCTGGCATTAAAATCACCCATTAGCAGAACATTGTCCTTGTCCTTTACTTTAACAACTACATCACTGAGTGTCTCATAAAAACTATCCATCTTATCTTGATCTGTACATTCACAATGCGAATATACTGACACAATCCTAATTTTCTTTCTGGACACTGTCAAAACTATCTACATCACTACTTCGTTTACATACCTTATTGTAACTACGCTGGGTTCCATTTCTTTCCTGATATAAAGCCCTACACCCCATTGTGCTATTCCTGCTTTGACTCCTGACAGGTAGACCATGTATTCTCCCACTTCCACTTTTTTCTCACCTTTTACCCGAATGTCACTAACAGCTAAAACGTCCAGCCCCATCTTACTTGCAGCCTCTGCCAGCTCTACCTTCTTCCCAGAGTAGCCCCCATTGATATTATTAGCTAACCATCTTATTACCATTTGTTTGCCAAGTCGTATCTTAAGAGTCCCTGGTTTGTCAGTTAGAGGTGGAACTCTGTCACCTCCTAAGGTCCGAGGCATTTTGCTCTGATTGTTGCCAGCATCATATTTAAAGTACCAGGGAAGCAGGTTGCTAGCCTTACTTGCCCCGAGTCCCATTGAGTTTTACCGCTAGCGGTTGAGGGACTAACCGGTGGATTTGGTAGTCTTTGCCGTATGAGCACAAAGATGACCATGACTCAGAATATGTCCGAGATGCCCAGCCTTATTCCACAGTAACTGGTATCCAGACTGTCGGGACCACTTACTTGGCCACTCATACGTTGCCTGTGGTTCATGAACTAGGACATGACTACAGGAACCCACACCATGAACCACATGACTAAAGACCGAAATTTAAAACTGGAGATAATGTCAGAATAAGCAAATTTAAACGAGTTTTTGTAAAAAGGTTTACTGCAAATTTATCTGCACAAAATTTTGAAATGAACATGTTACACTCTCAGATCCAATTCCATCTAAATAGAAAGATATCAAAGGAAATATTTTGAGCAATAACTATGATACACAAAATATGTAGATGTATATCTTATACAAAAGTTATAAAAAGAAAGGTAATAAGATTTATGTTCTATGGTTAGAATCTGATAATTCATGCAACAGTTGGGTTAATAGAGAAAAATTATTTTATAAAAGTTTATTGTATAAATGTGGATAGTCTCCGAACAAAGCACTTTGCACTAGCAGTTTTTCAATTGTTTTTTATCCTGATGATGATATACCTACATTAATAAAACAATCAACTGATAATTATTTCAGTTATTTATTTAGTCAGAAAGATGCTGAAATATGTATTGTCTGTAAACATTATGAGTGAGAGACTAAAATACACACTTAATTTTATTCACAAATATATCTTTAGCTAATTTAAATATAGATTTATTTTCGTTTATCTTATAACCATTATCATATAAGTATTGTTTAATGACTTTTCTGATTATCGTATCTCTGTTAAGTTATACTGAGTAAAATTCTCTTATTATCTGTTCTATTTCTTCTTTACTGAGATTGTCTAATTCAATTTTATCAATTATCTTGTTCTTAACTTTAGTTATAGTTTCTTGGGACATTATCAATGGCTCTATTCTGTGGAAAGATATGTATATATTGACAAGTATTTTATCTCTAACTGTATCACAATTCAAGTTTTAGTTAATTTAGCAACAAATCACTATTTTGTTGCCAAAAATATCTAAATAATGTTTTACATAATGAGAATTCATGTTATATGATTCTTTATCCTCCACTGGTCTTGAAACGTCCCCTTTGAACAATTATACAGGACTGTGCTTAAGCTGACACACAATATTTTTAGCGCAATGCAATCTGACTTCCAAAAATCCCTACTAAAGAATGGCCCTGATTAACATTAACCTATACGTTTCACAAATCACTTACCTCAAAAAAATCTTTGTTACTCGAACTACTGCAATACAGCGAGCACCACTACTGCCAGCTAAATAAAAGATTCAAACTACGGAAGGCACTAACTACTGATAGGCATAGTTAGCGAATGAAAGATTTTAATAGAGAACAAACAATGTATTTACCTTAATAGTCATAATATATATATATCAGTTCATGACACCAATTCTTACAAATTTCAAAACTCCGCCATCTCTCTCCCCACGTCCACCACTGCTGGCGGCTCACCTCCAACTGCGCAACGCTACGCGCTGTTAGCATCCAGCTGCCGCTGCCCAACACTACAATGGCAGACAAGAATGCAAACCAGCCACAGACTGCACACGGCACAGCCAGTGATTTTCATACAGAGCGCTATGTGGCGGCGGTGTTACTAATAAAAAAACCTAAACAGGCTACTTACATAGCCCCCATGCTCCCCACAAAAAAATTTACAAATTGTTTTGGGCAGTGCACAATACAGATTTGAAAATTTTTTTTCATAATTACAATGACAAAGAAATGAAATGCACACACTTATCGATACAATGTTGGTCAAAAGCTAAAATTTTCTCACAGTCCATAAAGACAGTCCTGATCATTCATCAAAGTAAAATTGCAGTGTTTTTCTCAAAGTCTGAGTAGTAAAAGAAAATGCACACAGAAGTAGTGGATTTCCATGCAGTCTTGAAGAAGTAGTGTTGTCCTTTCAACGGAAAGACAGTGCTGACTCTTGACATGCAGACAGGTAATGGGCCACAACAGAGCAAACCCACAGCAGAGTCTGTTGAAGTTTTGAAGATTATTGGTGGGTAGGTCATCACAGAGTAGACCCCTTGTAGTCCTGGTAGAGATTACGGTAATGGTGGGTCAACAGAGATGCAGACCCACTGTAGACCTTGTAGAAATAATGGTATTGGTGGGTCATCAAAGGTGTAGACCCACTGTAGTCCTTGTAGAAATAATGGTATTGGTGGGTCATCAAAGGTTTAGACCCACTGTAGTCCTTGTAGAGATGGCCACTGCTGGCCATCTGTTTGACTGGGCAGGCGCACAATCACCATTGAAGAGTCTTGCGGATAATATAGCAAGTCCATAACCACCACTTGTGCACTCACAAAAATTGTTTTTGAAATGTCCTTAGAACCAGCAATGCTGTTATATAGTTCCTTACTGAATTATTAACACACGTGCAAACACTATCAGTCCCTACATCTCACATATTGTCCATATACTATGACCAACAGAAATGTGTGCAGTGAAATGTAACTTACAAGTTACTTAATTTGATGAACAGGTGTCAATTACAATTTTATAACATAAGAATACAATAACAAAGGTACAAAATATATCATTAAAGAACATAACAATACAGATAACATTTGTAGTAGTACAGGCTTTACAAAAGAATCGAAATAAACAATACATTGTTGTTACAGGAATTATGACATAAGTAAATACATAAAAGATCAGAATAACTTTTGAAACATCAACTTCACACATGAGCATTAAAACAGAACACAATAAATAATGTCTAAACATATTTACAAAGAAAATAACATAGTATTTGAAAAATTCTACAACATAAATCTTATTAGCTAAACACATAAAGACAGGAACAAGACAAATACACAAGGGTACATAAACACATAGCGGAATAATACAAAAGGAAAGACAGGGTTCGTTTTCAGTGTAACATTTGGTACTGCAGTCCAACCCTTTGTTTCCACTAAAAAAAATCCTATCCAAGCATGCTTTCTGTATTTATATAATCACATATTTCTTACCTCATTATTTATTTTCCATTATCTTGCCTCATCATCTATTTCCAAGAAAATCCTACTTAAACCTGTTGTCCCTAAACCCTACTTTTTTGTTCATATCCTCCTTCAAAATACGGTTTTGGCCAAACCATTTTCTTATAGCTTCTCTTTGCATTTCTTCCAATTCATCACAACTCGTTCTCATATATAGGTTATCCCCTCTTAAGCTAACTTAAACCTACTGAGCTCAGATGCTTAACTAAGGGACAAAGCAATGCAGCAGCACAAAACAATTTACACAAACAGCAATGATAAAAAAAATGGAAATTGGCAAAAAAAGGCAGCAATATTACAACTAATATAAGGCAATGCGCAGCAAACAAGAAAAATAAATCAGTAATAAAATTGGCTTAACCTAGTAATACAAAGTGACATTCAGTAGCACTATGAATGGCAAACAGCCACTGCAAATGATATAACTTATACCTAAACATGACAAAGCTCAAGCAGAAAAAAATGTTACACTAAAGACAACAATGCAGATAAGGACAATGTCTATTCACAGCTTAATGTACATGCAATTAAACTGGTGCACCACAAAAACTAATGCTACAACAAATTACCAAGTACTTGAAAAGAAAATTATATATACAGTTACTGTTATTAGTCGCTTCTTATTGCTCTTTCCATTCCAAGAGCTCCTTTTTCGAAGAATGTGGATCATAAAATAATTATTTAATAGATCTGTCGACAGAAAGTGTTCACATTAGCAAATGCATTTAATTTTATAAAACCAATGCTGCAACACAGCTGGAAAACAGATATCAAATGAAATAAGCAACTATGGAAAAAGCATAAAAATATCATTCAATAGTCATGTGACATTTCATAAGTTAGTAGAATTCTCTCAACTCTTGTAGAAAGACGTTTGTTATAATCAGGTGTCAGATGTAAGTATCTTTCTCAGTAATGAGCGTGTCGTATTTGCGGTGCTTTCTACAAAGGAATGTCAATAGAGAGGATGATGGTCCTTTTTTTTTACCTGTGCCTCTGAAAGGCACACACTAATGGCTCTCTTTTGTCAGGTGGTTGTCGCGCAGCTGGGTGGCCACGACGCATTACGTGCAGGTGGTCACTTAATTGTCTTACCGAAATATTTACGACACCAGCTTCCACTACAGTGGCAGTCTATTATAAAAAAATTCACAGGTCAAGAATTTGTGTTACAAATATGTAGAAACAAAATCCTATAAATATAACACTGTCCAAAAAATTTTCGTCGGCATTGTAATACATTCAAGCATTTACATACATTTCATAACTCTTAAAGTACGATTCTTGGTTTTCAACAACCTTTTTCACAAACCAGAGTCCCTAACCTCTTCTCATTATTTCTTACCTTATTCGTCGACACTTCTTCAATATTTCATCATAACATATACATAGCATAATCAAATAACTCTTATAGCATCAGCTTATTGATCATAAACATACACATAGTCATCGTAATAATAACATCATAACACCTCAGTCAACTCTCAAAATCGTCGTAGC
The DNA here is from genome assembly GCF_023897955.1 of Schistocerca gregaria. Classification (NCBI taxonomy): domain Eukaryota; kingdom Metazoa; phylum Arthropoda; class Insecta; order Orthoptera; family Acrididae; genus Schistocerca; species Schistocerca gregaria. The sequence goes on from NC_064931.1 coordinate 752,953,323, forward strand.
TTCCTCCAATAATTTCAAAATCTAAAAAAAATTCTCTGGTCGTGTCAAAAGTGTTATCTACCTCAAACGTACTTTAAAAATCATGATCCCATACCAAATACATCATTCAAAGCTCTCATAGTATCACAATTGTTCTGAAAAAATATGAACAGTTCACAAAGTACAGACAAAATACAATTTCGTAAGTGTGAAGTAATCCAACTGTGTAATTGCGTAAACAATGTGTCACTGATGTAGAAAAAACATTTGTGTCTTAGTTAAATAATCATATAGCTGTGTAATTCTGTGTTAGAGAAATATGGTACCGATGTGTAAAGGTGTATAAGCAAATACCATATTAGCTAGGGCTCCTTGTGCTTGCCACAGACATGGTACACAAAGTAAGCGTGTACCCCCCTGAGGATAATGTAATTATATCCTCAGGTGTTACAGATTACAGCAATGGAATGAAATGTATCACGGAAAACTTTCTTTGTAATTCAAATATGTTGAAAAATAAATAGTTTAATGCGTGTCCTGTAGCGCTAAATGTGCGTCTTGCTGTAAGACAATCTCCTTGGAAGTGTCATAGTTGTTGTCCTCCGAAAGCTAAGTTCTGCAGAAGTCAATGTACTTACCTCATGATAAACGAAATTGAAATGCTTTGCGTATAGATATCTTAGTTATTACGCTTATTGCCGTGATGAAGTAAGTACTGTACCGTACGTATTGTTGTGCTACAGAAAAGGCTGTCTCATTGTAGCTATACCACAAACGTTACTACTAAAATATGTTTTACTTTCCAGAAAAATTCAGAAAAACTGTGCAGATATAAAACAGATAAACTGCAAAAGCAACATTGTAAATTGTCACTCATTAGTAGCGTCGTGATAAAATCGTGTAGCTGTCACATAAACTAACCACTGTATCATCTGGTATCTCACAGAAAGTACTTTAAATCCCGAATGTATTTTCAAGTAAACCAAAATGTTGCATTAAAATCCCATTAGCAATACTGGTAAATGTTCTAAGTATGTGAGCCTTATGGTCGTTACGTAATCGTGCAACTAACAAGCAAGAATGTACACACGCAATAACACAGTGATGTCTGTTCACTATAACAATGCACTCGTAAATACTGTCTAAATATGTTCCGTAGGTTCTAGATTGGATAGTAAACTTCAAACATTGTTGCATGTTAACAGTTTCTCAGTGTGACAAAGCATACTAGAAATGTGAAGTGAAATGTTTTATGGCAAAGACAAAGTTAAAAAGCAGATTATCTTTCAATAAACGGTTTTACATGTGAAATGTGGTGTAAACCTTTACTCTTCCTAGTACGCAGAGTTTCAACTTCAACGCAATTATCATGTGGTATACGTCGGATTCTGTAAGGTCCATTGTAAACTAGAAAGAATTTGTGACTCAAGTGTTTCTTCTTATGTGACAATGGATGAGCTTTAATGAGAACTTTCTGACCAATGTATAATTTCTTTGCATTTGCTTTACCGTGTAATTTTCTCCTTTTGTCTGCAGCAGAATTTATATTTTTAATAGCCAAATCAATTATGTCTTTGTGTCGAAGTTTACGTGTATTCGGAAAAGGTACAAGCTCTCTGATTCTGTTTGGTGGTTCTTTATTCTTTAGTACAAGAACAGGTGGTAAAGCAGTGGAGTCATGAGGCATTTCATTCAGCACGTTTTGAAATAACTGTAAATATCTGTCCCAATGCTGATGCTTTCTGTGACAATAAAGTCTGCAAAGCTTATTGATTTCTTTCATAATCCGTTCAGACGGGTTACAATGTGGTGAGTACAATGAAATAAAAACAGATTTGATGTTATGGTTACGAAGCATGCATGACCAAACAGCAGATCTGAATTGCGGTCCGTTATCTGAAATTACTTTACTAACGTGTCCAACTTCACGTAAGAAATTTCTAACAAAGGCGTTGGATACAGACCATCCAGTGGCTTTACGTAACGGAGTGAAAGAAACAAATTTTGAAGTAAGTTCAACAGCGACTAGAACGTACGAAAATCCATTAGATGTTCTGACAAGCGGTCCCAAGAGATCAACAAAAGCAAATTCTTTTAATTTAGAAGGAATGATAGGAAACAATGGAGCACGATGAGAGACAGTAGATGGTTTCGCCTTTTGACAAAGTTCACAAATAGACAAGACTCTTCGAATTCTCTTTTCCATATTGTTAAAATAACAAGTCGTTCGAAGAATATGATAACATTTTCGTGGACCAAAATGTGCATAGCTGAAATGAATGTACCAAATGAGCTTATTAACAAAATCGTCTGGAATGCAAAGTACCCATAGCTTGTCATCAACGTTGCATCGTTTGAACAGTATGTTGTTTCTAACCAGATAATAATGCCGAATCTGTGTGTGTGTCTTTTCATGCCATTTACTTTTGATGTCTTTCCAAATCGGATCTTTATCTTGTTCATGAGCAATGTCCTTTAAAGATGTGGTGATGAAGTTTTCAAAGGCGACTTTCTGAATGTAAAGAATACTGAAATTTCTCTCGAGGTTGCTTTCTGTGTTACTTTTCTCAAGCCCAGCCGGTGCGCGTGACAGTGCGTCCGCAACAATGTTCTCCTTGCCGGGAATGTAGGCTATTGTGAAGTGGAATTCTTGCAGAAACAATGCCCAACGTTTTAACCTGTCATGATTTAATTTTGAAGACATAAGAAATTGTAATGCACGATGGTCACTGTATACTTTTACGTGCTTACCATAAAGAAAGAAACGGAATTTGTTAAATGCCCAAACGATAGCTAAAGCTTCTAATTCAGTAACGGAATAATTTTTTTCAGATTTTGTTAGCACTCGGCTAGCAAAAGCAATGGTTTTCTGAACAGTAATGTCATTTTCTGTGGCTTCTTGAAATAAATGGGAACCAAGACCGACTTTAGAAGAATCCGTGCTAAGGCAAAAATCTTGTGAGAGATCTGGATGAGCTAGTATTGGCGCGTTAAGTAACGATTCTTTCAAAGAATTGAATTCCAACTGTGCTTGTTCGTCCCAGTTCCAAATAGTATTTTTTCCGGTGAGAGAACAAAGTTTTGGTGTAACTAGAATTTGCATATTCAGAAAACGACGGTAAAAATTTACGAGACCTAGAAAACTGCGGACTTGTTTTTTTGTGGATGCAACTGGAATGGCTCTGATTGCTTCTAACTTTTCAGGATCCTGCTGGATGCCTTCAGAAGAAATAATATGTCCCAAAAACTTCACTTTTGTCCTACCGAATACAGACTTTTCCAAGTTAACTGTAATTCCAGATTCTGCAAAAATATGTAACACGCTGTTGAGGATGCGATTATGTTGTTCCCATGAGGCTTCTGCTATCAGAATATCGTCCACATATAAGGTGATGTGACGTTTTAAGAGCTCAGGTAATATGGAATTTAGCCCGCGAATGAATGCTGCCGAGGAAATGTTCAAACCAAAATGAAGTTTCCGAAACTGATAACAAACGCCGAAACAAAGGAAAGCTGTGTATTTTCTACATTCTGGATGAAGTTCGATCTGATAAAAGCTGGAGCTGAGATCAATGGAAGACAACACTTTTACACCATTAAAATTTTGAAGAAGTTCTTCCAACGTTTGCGGCCTGCCTGTTTCAGGGATGATAATAGTACTGATTTGTCTCGAAACTAAGACAAGCATGATCGATCCATTTTTCTTCTCAACAACATGTAATGGATTGTTGTATGAGCTTACTGCAGGCTCAATAATGCCCTCGTCAAGCATAGATTGTATTTCTGTTCTAACACGGCCCCTATAATGTGCTGGAATTACGTATGGTCTAACACAAAATTTAGTATGCTCACGAACACGGAATTGGTATTGAAATCCCTTGATTGTTCCTGTTTTGTGATTAAAAACTGTGGAATGTGCTTGTAAAATCTGAAAAAGGTCCTGCCTATCAGTGTCATTACAATTCTCAATTGTTTGAATTTTATTCTGAATTAACTCATTAGTTTCAAATGTGCCGTCGATATCATCCCTGTCAGTACTTGCAGAGCGACTGTTAGTGTCTAGTTCCGTAGAAAATTCCGAACTGTTGTCTAACAGAAGGTAAAGCCGATTAATTTCGTCGTCATGGTTTGAGAGCCAATCTTCAAATTTCAAAACTATTGACTTACCTTCTTTCTCTAAACTTGTTTCAGCATCGTGAAAGTTTAAGATTGCTTTGTATTCATTCAAAAAGTCTACTCCCAGTATAATTTCCGTCGACAACAATGGAACAATAAGAAAGTTCATAGAGAAGCTGTGGCTCTGACAAAAGAATTCTAAGTTGATTTGTTGGCGTACATCTACACTTTTTCCAATGACTGCACCTTGTAATTTAATCTTGCGTAACGGAAGTGTGGGGCAATCGTTCGATTTGTTGCATTTGCTAAAAGCTGTTTCACTAATTACTGAAATGGGACTGCCTGAGTCAAGTACTGCCGTAAATTTTACGTCATTACAGTAATGTGAATCACAGGATATGCAATGTTGTTATGTTTTACGTCGTGTTCCTGGAGTAATATGTCCCTAATGTCTTCCATTTTAACGTAATTACTAGCTACGGCAGCTGCGTCGTCAGTTTCATAAGCACGTTTTGAGGCTGCCAGCGGTATGAGTCATTGCCTATTTTGTCTTTGTTGGGGCGCGTCGTTATTGGGATTTGGAGAGCTAACTTCTACAAATTCACCTTGTCGAGAGGGCCCTGCTCTGTTTGATTCCCGCCAGTTCTGCTGCAATTCAGGTCTGTCGTTACGATCATATCGTCTGTCGTCATGTCGGTCATTTCTGTAATTAATTTCTTGTCGGTCACGTGGTGGAGAATTTCTCCCTGAATCGTAACTGCGCGCTGGACCGTTGCGTGTAAAGTTATTCTGTCTCCCTTGATAGTAATTATTTTGGTTCCCATATTGTCTGTTTCTCTGACTGTCTCTGTGATAGTCACTACCGCGGAGAGGTGACCTTTCCCTGTAATTATTACTACTCTGCCAACGGTTGTCATACGGGTGGTGTCTGTTTTGGTCACGATTTGTATTGTGAGAATAGCCTTGTCGTGTCCAGTTATTATTTCTTTCATCGCGGAATTGCGACGGATGTGACCTGCAATTGTTGTGTTCCTGTTTTCACGTTCCGCGATTGACAGTGTCAATTTCTAATTCTTGTAAGAGTCCCTGAAAAGCTTCAATGTCGTCTTTGCAACGGCCTGCCAAAATAATATGCCGTAAATGTTCAGGTAATTTGATTAAGCAAATGCGGGTGAGTTCTGACGGGCTGTATGGGACTGATTCTTGTGCAACATGTCTTCAAAATATTTCACAAGACTGGAAAATTCAGATTGTTCGAAATGTTTCATCATCATGATGCCATGTTTTACTCGGTCTTGTGTGGCTTGGGACCAATATGCTGAGAGGAAGGCATGGTAAAATTCTCCTTCACTGTGGCAATCGTGAATGATCGATCGCATTCTTACAGCTGGTTCATTCTCTAAGTAGCCACACATAAATTCTAATCTGTGCTCTAGTGACCAGTTGGGAGGAAAACAATGAGAGAATTGATGGAGCCACGCTTGTGGATGAATGTCGTTGCCAGAATTCTTAAATGTTTTGAATTTACGTGTAGTAATGAACAGCTTATAGTCAAAATCATCGTGTCGGCGGGTCGCATATCGGTCATTGTTACGTCGTTTCGGCGGTTCCATCTCAAAATTCGGTGTACTTTGCCAATTTCTTTCATAATCTCCAAAGTGCCCTGTGTTGTTATTTTGTGGCAGTTCCGTATTTTTATGTCCCTCTTCCCGTATTGGAGTGCGAGTGTCCTCTGAAATACGTAATTCTTGTATTACCTGTGTCAACTGATCTTGTACTTCCCGGATTTCTCTTTGGTGTTGCGTATTAATTTGATTCTAATTTTGTTTGAATTTCCTAATTTGTTCGAACTCTTCTGTGTCATTAAAGACTACCGGGTTTGTGTCATTCAGATTATCATCTACCTTCGTAGATAAATTATTTAGCTGATCCGAAAGTTCAACTACTTTCTCTGATAATGAACTAATGTCCTCCATGTGTCTTTCTGAACCAATTTTCAGAGTATCTACTGTGTCCTTTAAGTTTTCTTGAGTTTTTGCAAGTTGCGTAACCGAATCGGTAGATGCAACTGAGTCAATTTTAGTTTGCAAGGTCTCATGATATTCATGAACAATTGTTTGCAGTTCTTTTATGGCTGCTTCGTGATTCTGTAATGCATTTTCATGCCGCGAAAAAATTGGTTGGAAATGCTCACAAATTTGTGTTTTAAGTCATTACAGACTTTTTGACATTTCGATTCGATTTTATGTAATTCAGTAGTTAAATCTTCACGTGTTTGTTCAAGCGTATGTTCCACTGAGTCTAACTTTTGCTCCATTGCGTCTAACTTTTGCTGTGTTTGTCTCTGATTTTGTTCCATTGTGTCTAACTTTTGAAGATTATGTTCCATTGTGTCTAACTTTTGAAGCTTTTGCTGTGTTTGTCTCTGATTTTGTTCCATTGTGTCTAACTTTTGAAGATTTTGTTCCATTGTGTCTAACTGTTGCTGTGTTTGTCTCTGGCTTTGTTTCATTTGTTGCATTAATTCTAATAATAATTTATTACTGTCTGGAATCTGATCCTCTATGCTTTTCGGCAGTGCATTTGCACCGGCAACATTCACAGTTTGACAAGCAGAAAATGTGTCTCGACTTATTTGAGAAAACGGTGAGGACGCAAAACCTGAATGTACAGTATTTGCAAGATTGTGTCCTGTCATATCGGATTCCTGACGCGAGCTGTTGCCGACCGATCGATCGATAATGCTTCCCTGTTCACTAACTGTTTCACTTCCTACACCATTATTTGCAGCCCGCTCCATTTCCCTATGCACTATTACCAAATTACTACTTTGAACATTTGTGAATTCATTACATGGTGGCGCTAACACATTGCTTTCGTCTTCACTGTCATTTCTCAGTTTACTTTGGAGCCTAGTATTAGTTTTTCACACGCCATTATTGTCACAATATTTCATACGACAACACAGAAAAACACAATTTGAAGAGCAAAAATACGAGAACACATTAACATAGCACTGAAAATAATATCTAGTTAATTGCAAGCGAAGCTGCGAAATACTTGGTATATGGGTGCCACAACTGTTTTACTGTACAACAATGAAAGACTGCAACTACAAAGGAAATTCTCTCTATGATTACGCGCTAGCAATAAACAAAGGCTACACTAACTACACAAAGTACAAGAAAAAATCAGAAGATTCCAGTGAGGTATCCTTGGCTAAGGGTCGACATATGAAACGTCCCCTTTGAAAAATTATACAAGACTGGTCTATATGAAACGTCCCCTTTGAACAATTATACAGGACTGTGCTTAAGCTGACACACAATATTTTTAGCGCAATGCAATCTGACTTCCAAAAATCCCTACTAAAGAATGGCCCTGATTAACATTAACCTATACGTTTCACAAATCACTTACCTCACAAAAATCTTTGTTACTCGAACTACTGCAATACAGCGAGCACCACTACTGCCAGCTAAATAAAAGATTCAAACTACTGAAGGCACTAACTACTGATAGGCATAGTTAGCGAATGAAAGATTTTAATAGAGAACAAACAATGTATTTACCTTAATAGTCATAATATATATATATATCAGTTCATGACACCAATTCTTACAAATTTCAAAACTCCGCCATCTCTCTCCCCACGTCCACCACTGCTGGCGGCTCACCTCCAACTGCGCAACGCTACGCGCTGTTAGCATCCAGCTGCCGCTGCCCAACACTACAATGGCAGACAACAATGCAAACCAGCCACAGACTGCACACGGCACAGCCAGTGATTTTCTTACAGAGCGCTACGTGGCGGCGGCGTTACTAATAAAAAAACCTAAACAGGCTACTTACAGTCTGTGTGATTTAAAATCTGATTTAAGAACTTCTTCAGTAACACATTTCCATATGTAAAAATAGTCAAATTTATGAATCAGAATGTTCAGCATCACGACTATAGGGTGGGAATTCGGGTCTCCCACCGGAGTTGACATAAATTCTTCATTATGGCACCTGTGATATAGAGATGTGCATGAGTCAAATTGCGACCAACAAGGAACTTGACGTAGCATTCCACAACAGTGGTTTTCAACATACGTGCTGTCCCATACGAATTCTTCATTATCGAATTCATGTCTACCTCGGTTTCTCCTTCAGCAGCTAAGAAACGAATAATGACACGTTGGCACTGTTTTGACACATTTAGAATAACGTCGCCATAGTTCACGTTTCAGCATTTACTGCATGCACATCGGAAAGACATGAGTGCCACACTAAATCCTTGTCTACATATCTGTGCTTACATAACTGTATCACAGTCATGCTACATTGAATATATGCGTCAGAAACGTCCTCAAATGGAAACTTTTTGATCGCTCTTTATAATAATGATATTGTCCTTTAAAATTTAATCATAATATTATGATTATTCCGAATATGAGCAGCTATACAGGGTGTTACAAAAAGGTACGGCCAAACTTTCAGGAAACATTCCTCACACAAAAATAAAGAAAAGATGTTATGTGGACATGTGTCCGAAAATGCTTAATTTCCATGTTAGAGCTGATTTTAGTTTCTTCTTCCACCTACGCTCAATGGAGCACGTTATCATGATTTCATATGGGATTCTCTACCTGTGCTGCTAGAACATGTGTTTTTACAAGTATGACACAATATATGGTTCATGCACGATGGAGCTGCTGCACATTTCATTTGAAGTGTTCGTATGCTTCTCAACAACAGATTCGGTGACCGATGGATTGGTAGAGGCAGACCAATTCCATGGCCTCCACGCTCTCCTGACCTCAACCCTCTTGACTTTCATTTATGGGCGCATTTGAAAGCTCTTGTCCACGCAACCCCGATACCAAATGTAGAGACTCTTCGTGCTTGTATTGTCAACGGCTGTGATACAATACGCCATTCTCCAGGGCTGCATCAGCGCATCAGGGATTCCATGCGACGGAGGGAGGATGCATGTATACTTACTAACGGAGGACATTTTGCACATTTCCTATAACAATGTGTTTGAAGTCACGCTGGAACGTTCTGTTGCTGTGTGTTTCCATTCCATGATTCATGTAATTTGAAGAAAAGTAATAAAATGAACTCTAATATGGAAAGTAAGCGTTTCCGAACACATGTCCACATAACATATTTTCTTTCTTTGTGTGTGAGGAATGTTTCCTGAAAGTTTGACGGTAGCTTTTTGTAACACCCTGTAAATGTGGATATCTGTAACCATGCAAACTTATGAGATATATTTTTGGATTTTAGCGTCCGCGCAGACCTCTGTGTATGGCAAAGCAGTTTATTTAGTTTTCCTCCTCAAAAGACAATCTCACATTAACATTTGTGGGCTTTGTTCCGTGTTTCCCAGGCCTGCAACAGTGTGATGCCTTTGTGCTTTGCTGGTCGGCTACTGGTGCAGTGCAGCCCAGGCAAGTGCAGTTTCTGCACAAGGGAACAGGCGCCACTAGTGATATTTTTTCTTTTAATTTACTGACTTTAGGTGTCCATAAAGAAAACTCAATAGTGGAGTGTCAGTCATGGCAATGTGAACATAAGGACAACAGCAGTCCCAATCCCTGAGCAGAGAAAAATCAGTGACCCAGCTGACACACCTGTGATTACCCAGGCAACAATGTTTTGCAAGAGGGCTTATCTGGGTGTTAAAGCATAGGGCAGCCTTGTGGCCACTGCCAGGAGCCCCACGTGCCCCAGATTTTGCACAATGATGGCCCTCAGCTTGAATTTACTATACACTATATTGTCTTCCTCCGGCCAGCAAATAACCCTCGCTCACCTTAATTAACAGAATTCAAAACAGAAAAGGACCAAAATTTAATTTATGGATGCTTTGTTATGAAGTGGAACCTCGTTTATTTGGGCTAGGTAGGACTGTAGATCATCTGGATTATAGAAAATCCAGATGATCCAGAAATCAGAAAGGAATTAGAGTCACATTGACTAAACTCCATAAACACAAAAGCTATATATATTTCCACATCATCACACAAAATGTACATTTTCACATATTTTGATTAGGTAATAAGAAAACATAGTATTTTGTACACTAAAACAAACACTAAAATTCTTTTGAGGCTATTCATACTTCATTTCTATATGGCATAATCATACCAGCATTGCACCAGTATTATTTCAGCCGAAAAAGTTTTTGCCTGGAATTTCAAATGAACAATAATTTTTGTCGCCTCTGTATGTGTCACAATATCTTCAGAATGACTACTAACTTCGTCACCTAATCCATCATCACTGTCATCGTCATCTGCAGAGGAACAAATGGTGTTGACCATCATTTATGCTTGTTGCATCCATATCTGAAAATCCTGGAAGCTTTGCAATAGGTTAAGTTAACTCTGATGGGTCAAAATGTCACCAGTTTCTTTATTCAGCCTGCAAACTGCATCGGTGGACTCGCAGATAGCTGGACAAAGCGTGTTTAACAGTTACCTTCGGACACTGCCACTTTCATTCCCTTTGATGTAATTTTACACTCACAATGCGTGAGGGCAATACCGTAGGGCACAGTTCAGTGTCAACTTGATAAGTGACGCCTTGCCAGGATCCATGTACGGCAGTTAGCTGAATTTAAATTTAGTCGTTGTCACCACTGATTTTAGCTTGTATTATTTCAATATAAACAAATACTGTGTAGTTACTGTACAAAAAAAGAGATCTAAATAAACAGTAGGCATGGATTAATGAAGGTCAGACAAACAAGGTTCAACTGAACTTTAAATACATATGTATTTTGTATTTAGTCTAACTGTAAGTATTTTTGTTTCATTCTGTAGCATCGTTTGACATAGTAAAGAAGTTTGAGGCGATCTTTTCTCTGAAGAAACCTGTAATTAAAACTTTTCAATACTTTCTTAGATAATATATCGTTGGAACATACAATGTGTGTAGGAGAGGATAGGAACACAGCAAACAGTCGCGATGTCATTGATTTTTTTATTAGTCTTGCATATCCAGATTTAAGCTGTAAATAGCCATCTTCAGTGCTAAAATAGAAGGTGAAAGATGTCAAATACTTTTGGCTCACCCAACCTCATTTCTTTAATCGCTCTCTTTGGGACTGTCAATATGAGGGTGACCGGGTGGCAAGGGCTGTAATTACTCTTTGCTCGAATTAAGTCAGTTGATGGACCTCGCAACCTTCACTATTTTCCAAGCTCTGTTGATGGACATTATATAAAGGAGAGGCGACAAGGTGAATTTGAAAAAGTTAGATCTCTAAATCTCAATAACGACACGCGGCAACAAAGAGACAGTAGGCAATGATTCACACCGCTGGCAGCCACAAAACGTACTTATGGAGCTGACGACGTAGCTGCCCTGGATAGTAATTACGTAAAAATGGAAGACATTAGAGACATCTTACTCCAGGAACATGACGTAAAACATAACAACATTGCATTTCGTGTAATTCACATGACAGTATATGACGTAAATTCTACGGCAGTACTTGACTCTGGCAGTCCCATTTCAGTAATTAGTGACACAGCCTTTAGCAAATGTAAGTCGAACGATTGCCCCACACATCCGTTACGTAAGATTAAATTACAAGGTTCTATCGTTGAAAAAAGTGTAGATGTACTCCAACAAACCAACTCACAATTCTTTTGCCAAAGCCACAGTTTCTCTATGAACTTTCTTGTTGTTCCATTACTGTCGACGGAAATTATATTGGGAGTAGACTTTTTGAATGAATACAAAATGTCACTGATATGCAGAACCTTCTTGAGATTTTACAAGCACATTCCACAGTTTTAACTCACAAAACAGGAACAATCAAGGGATTTCAATACCAATTTCGTGTTCGTGAGCATACTAAATTTTGTGTGAGACCATAGGTAATTCCGGCACATTATAGGGTCCGTGTTAGAACAGAAATACAATCTATACTTGACGAGGGAATTAATGAGCCTGCAGTAAGCTCATACAACAATCCATTACATGTTGTTGAGAAGAAAAATGGATCGATCATGCTTGTCTTAGTTTCGAGACAAATCAGTACTATTATCATCCCTGAAACAGGCAGGCCGCAAACGTTGGAAGAACTTCTACAAAATTTTAATGGTGTAAAAGTGTTGTCTTCTATTGATCTCAGCTCCAGCTTTTATCAGATCGAACTTCATCCAGAATGTAGAAAATACAAAGCTTTTCTTTGTTTCGGCGTTTGTTATCAATTTCGGAAACTTCATTTTGGTTTGAACATTTTTTCGGCAGTATTCTTACGTGGGCTATATTCCATGTTACCTGAGTTCTTAAAACGTCACATCACCTTATATGTGGGCGATATTCTGATAGCAGAAGCCTCATGGGAACAACATAATCGCATCCTCAACCGTGTGTTACGTATCTTTGCAGGATCTGGAATTACAGTTAAGTTGGAAGAGTCTGAATTCGGTAGGACAAAGGTGAAGTTTTGGGACACATTATTTCTTCTGAAGGCATTCAGCAGGATCCTGAAAAGTTAGAAGCAATCGGAGCCATTCCAGTTCCATCCACAAAAAAACAAGTCCACAGTTTTCTAGGTCTCGTAAATTTTTACCGTCGTTTCCTGAATAAGCAAATTCTAGTTACACCAAAACTTGGTTCTCTTACTGAAAACAAATACTATTTGGAACTGGGACGAACAGGCACAGTTGGAATTCAGTTCTTTGAAAGGAGCGCTACTTAACGTGCCAATACTAGCTCATCCAGATCTGTCACAAGATTTCTGCCTTAGCACGGATTCTTCTAAAGTCGGTCTTGGTGCCCATTTACTCCAAGGAGCCGTAGAAAATGAGGCTACTGTTTAGAAAACCATTGCTTTTGCTAGCCGAGTGCTAACAAAATCTGAAAAAATTATTCCGTTACTGAATTAGAAGCTTTAGCTATCGTTTGGGCATTTAACAAATTCCGTTTCTTTCTTTCTGGTAAGCACGTAAAAGTATACAGTGATCATTGTGCATTACAATTTCTTATGTCTTCAAAATTAAATCATGACAGGTTAAAACGTTGTTTCTGCAAGAATTCTACTTCACAATAGCTTACATTCCCGACAAGGAGAACATTGTTGCGGACGCACTGTCACGCGCACCGGCTGGGCTTGAGAAAAGTTACACAGAAGGCAACCTCGAGAAAAATTTCAATATTCTTTACATTTAGAAAATCGCCTTTGAAACCTTCATCACCACATCTTTAAAGGACATTGCTCATGAACAAGATAAAGATCCGATTTGGAAAGACATCAAAAGTAAATGGCATGAAAAGACACACACACAGATTCTGTATTATTATCTGGTTAGAAACAACATACTCTTCAAACGCTGCACTGTTGATGACAAGCTATGGGTACTTTGCATTCCAGACGTTTTTGTTGATAAGCTCACCTGGTACATTCATTTCAGCTACGCACCTTTTGGTCCAAGAAAATGTTGTCATATTCTTCGGCCGACTTGTTTCTTTAACACTATGGAAAAGAGAATCCGAAGATCTTGTCTATTTGTAAACTTTATCAAAAAGCTAAACCATCTACCATCTCACATCGTGCTCTGTTGTTTCCTATCATTCCTTCTAAATTAAAAGAATTTGCTGCTGTTGATCTCTTGGGACCCCTTGTCCGAACATTGAATGGATTTTCGTACGTTCTAGTCGCTGTTGAACTTACTTCAAAACTTGTTTCTTTCACACCGTTACGTAAAGCCACTGGACGGTCTGTATCAACGCCTTGTTAAAAATGTCTTACGTGAAGTTGGACTCATTAGTCAAGTCATTTCAGATAACGGACCGCAATTCAGATTTGCTCTTTGGTGACGCATGCTTCGGAATCATAAAATCAAACCTGTTTTTATTTCATTGTACTCACCACATTGTAACCCATCTGAACGGATTATGAAAGAAATCAATAAGCTTTTCAGACTTTATTGTCACAGAAAGCATCAGTATTGGGACAGATATTTACAGTTATTTCAAAACGTGCTGAATGAAATGCCGCATGACTCCACTGCTTTACCACCTATTCTTGTACTGAAGAATGAAGAACCACCGAACAGAATCAGAGAGCTTGTACCTTTTCCTAATACACGTAAACTTCGACACAAAGACATAATTGATTTGACTATTAAAAATATAAATTCTGCAGCAGACAAAAGGAGAAAACTACACGGTAAAACAAATGCAAAGAAATTATATATTGGTCATAAAGTTCTCATTAAAGCTCATTCACTGCTGTCCACCATTGTAGTAGTGCATTGTCTCTGTTTACTAATGGAGCGATACACCTGGAGTGAGTACACTGATATGGTTGGTGCGTACTACATAGCGCACCACAACGGACGAGCTGCACAGCGGATTTATCAGCAACAATATCCTAATCGCCGTATCCCTCATCATACGACCTTTGACGCTGTGTACCAACGTCTGCGTTAGACCGGGTCATTTAGCAGCTTACCTGAACAGGGATGCCGTCGCACGGTAAGAACGCTGCAATTTGAGGAAGCTGTCTTGCAGCATGTGGAGCGGGATGTTTCAATCAGCACTCGTGCAATTGCACGTCACATGGGGACGAATCAGACGAATGTTAGAACAGTCCTTCGAGAGCAGTTGTTACGTCCATTTCACTTACAGCGTGTCCACAACCTGGAACCAGTTGATTATCCAACCAGAGCACAGTTTTCGCAGTGGTACCTGGAAGAGTGTGAAATGCATCCTGCATTTCCATCCTATGTGTTTACCGATAAAGCAACGTTCGGGCATGATGGAGTCTTCAACATACACAATTCGCATGTTTGGAGTGAGGATAACCCATATGCCACAGTTAATAGCGCTCATCAAGTGCGGTTCTTCGTTAATGTTTGGGTCGGTGTTGTTGGAGACTGTTTAATTGGGCCGTATCTGCTACCTAGTTGTTGTCTCTTGCTCATAAAAAAATTGAGAAGTGTTTGTTGGTTTAATTAATTTGCTGCCAGAGAAATCTTCATCTACCGGTTTAAATACTCCTCATGGGAAAAAATTAGATTAGGGAAAAAATTTGTTTTGATGCCCCCTACAACCTCCCACAGTTTGTCGGTTTAAATACTTTTCACCCTGCATAGACGCCTAATGAGGTTTGAATGAGGAATCTACTACACTTAAGTAAGTTTTATTCGGGTGCTGGTTTTTGCGTACGCTTGGATTTGCATGCAAGTAGACTGGAATCAGATTATTTCGAAGGCAATGTTCGATGAAAATTATAGTGATGGTAGTCTTCATTATTTTTGACTTATATTTCCTTACTGTGGATGCAGTCAGTCAGTTGCCTGACGAGATAATTCATTGTAATGATTATTCTATCTCATGATAATCTGATTGGAACAGCAACTGTTTTTCATTATTATATAAAGAAACAGTCTGAGTTACAAAGTTATTTTTATTACAAATAACACGTTTGGCCTAGTTAAGGCGTTGTAGACGGTTTACTTGCCTGATTTTCACGTTTATATGATGTACGTGAGGCTCTACGCTGCGCTTCGTTCGGTGATGTTCACGATTTCCGAGTGGATTTAGTCCGACAGAAATGTTTGTTCATCATCAGTTTTGACAAATCTCCTTTCCAGCCGGTGATATGAAATGCTCTTGATAGCTTTTCATAAAATCTGATGAACCTTAACCAGGCGAAACATGTTATTTGCGGCACGGTTTGATTCCTCTTGCGGTTGCTTCGGTCGGTAAGCAGCACCAATCGTCTTCCTGTGTTTCTAATTGTGATTGGTGCGTGTGGTTTTTCGGAATTTTAGGTCCACAACTTTGTGTCCTAGATTGAATTGCTTCAGTGCCGTGTAAAGTGATTTGGTGGTTTCTTTGACGTATAGATTTTCTATGGGAAATTAGTCCTGGTTCGTTGCTTATTCCAACGGTTTTCTTAGAGGGTCATACGATGTGTCAGATGCGGTGGAATTGCATCTGGATCAACCACCTTGTAAACCTTCATCGTGAGAGGCAGAGGTTTCAGTAGTGGAAAGTTGCTCGCTTTTAGACAAGATGTAGACGAATCAGGGTGAACATTTCGAATATCAGATAACAAGTTTCTGGCAGCTTTGTCTGTTTTCAACGTGCGTTTTGTGTGGTGTCTTGGCTACCACGTTTTGTTTTGCATTGATGGAGATTTGCTGCAGGTAGAGTTTGTTGACTCATTTTATTGTATTGCACGGTGTTGTTGCATGTTGGTAGAGCACTTGCCCGCGAAAGGCAAAGGTCCCGAGTTCGAGTCTCGGTCGGGCACACAGTTTTAATCTGCCAGGAAGTTTCATGTTGTTGCAAGTTGGGAACGGGATGGTCTATGTTTTGTATGTACTACTCGCGATTCACTGCAGTTAACTTTGAGTTACGCACCTTAGCCGCGGCACACACGGCCTGGTCTACCCTCAATATCAGCCCATAAGAATGACTGTCCAGACTGTTCATCCTAAATCTGAAGCTCCCTGAAAATACCCACAAGTCTAGCATTTAAGGGGAATGGAGCACGGCTCACACGATATACTGTAGCTTCCAGCAAGTTTCTCTGAGTAATACAAATCATGTGCAACACAAGCACTAAACAAATATAAAAGTGTCCACGTAATTTTACCTGTGAGAATGCTCCAAAAAAATATCGTTTCGATAAATATGAGAGGGAATTATTTAATATGTTTAATGGTTCAATATTTTAATGCATGCTATACTCTGGAAACACACGTGACTTAGTCTGGTTCGCTTCTATTGTCAGTGTTTCCTGTGATCAAAGATTTATGCAAATAAACTGCACCTCCAATAGAGGTGAGTTGTGACATCCAAACTTGAAGCTGACGTCCGCCAGATTAGATGTCCCAAACATTAACTTCTGGTGTAAGTATTTTTTTCAAAAATGCCAGATTGAGTCATTTACGGGAGCACTAATCGTTCTGTTTACAGTTCAAAGTGTAAATTAATCACAAATCATTCGTAAGTTGACTTTCTCAAGCAATACTTTCTTTTATATGCATGCATTTTGGTTGCGATGTTTATTTTTACTGTAGCGGTTTTATTTCTATAATTTGACTTTTGATTTCCGTTCAAGTCGTAAAGCTCTTTGGGTGAATGGTGCGAGAAATAAAGACTGAAACCGACCAAACACAGCAAAATAGCCTCTCAGCATTTTCGGAAAGAGGACATAGATCTAACATTAGTTTCGTCAGTCCGTATTAAGAAAATTGCTAGATTACGAAAGCAGACTTTTCACATCACATACTTCTCTTCCTGGTTATTCAAAACTATAACAATGGTAAAGTTACATTAATCAGGCCAGTACGTCATATAACTGTATCAAATATGCATGTGAGACCGAAGAAACATCTTTCCTTTCTGAATCTCACTCATCCATGGAAGCACCGTCACATTTACTATTAAATACGACTTTTGTGTGCACTCAACAGAAATGAAGAGCAAGATGCAATTGTAAGCTGCACAGTTTGCTAATGTTTTTTGGATCTATCATGGCGGAGCCGGCTTCAAAGCAACGTACAGTGTTAAATTTGGCGCCATCTGCCCTTATTATACCTCCATAGCACCTACCTCGTGACGTAAAAAGATGGCGAGTGACGCTACAATCTCGGATTCTGCAGGATCCAACGCGGCAACTCCTTCTTACGTATCACCAAATTCACTGTGAAGATTATGGATGGTAGGTAAGCGAGTGATGATCGCTGTAATTAGGAACTTTCTGAAATCCAAGTAGTACCGGTGTTGAGGTGGTCTGGGTGTTTAATACATACAACGATTTCATTAGCATTGGTCACTCACTCAGTTTTTATTTGAACAAATGAGAGATCATTTACTAATTACGAATCGCAAGAAACTCTTCGTTGTATGTCCTTACAATTTAACTCCTGGGAAAACATATGTCCTTCTAGCTCAACTTCTGTTACGTTTTCGTTCTTCCGCAATACTGTTTGCATAAATTCCTGTCTCACAAACGCCATTACTTCAGTCTCGTGTAACGCTGTCCTTCAATATTTTGCGTCCACTTCAAACTACATTTGACACCCACAGACAGACACTATCATGTACAAATAAACACGTGATTGTAAATAAAGAATAACTTCGAAAACTGAGGCACTGGTTTGACGATATCGGTCACGGTTAATTTTGTTCCATCAGAAGAATACTCATGGAAATTACAGTTTGGATTCTCCAGCCACAAACTGTTCATTTCTCCTCCTTGCCAAATTTCTCACAGCTGCAGAACCAAGTTCTTGCCCCGGTCTTATTATTCCTGGGTTCCACCATGCCATTGCTCTGTTCTTCAGCACAGGGAGTGTTGTTTCGCTACAAATGAAAAAAACAAACAGAACTGGTCCCTGCATCATTGTAGCTATGTGAACATAGTACACAGACTGTGCTACACCTTGTGCCTGGTGGAACCCCATTCTAATAATTATACCTATTCCGCTTAACACGACCGCCTTAACTGATAGATAAACAAATTGTTTCTTTGACCCATATTTATCCTTACTATAAACTTTGAGTTTACTCATGGATTTCTTATTACGGAGATACATGTACCCCACAATTCCAAGACAAAGCAAGTTAAAACTTACTGACAGAGAAATTCCCACGAGGAATATTATGCGACTATAAATCAGGTAATCTTTGTTCGTATATTCCAAAGTAAAACTTGCAGCACATATCATACTCCAGGGTATCACTGCATACAGAACGTGACGACGGAATACCTTTCTGGCTTCAGCAGGTTGCAGGTCATTAGGAAGCCTGAGATGACGAATACATGAGTACATTTGATAGCAGAACGTGCTCAGCCAGATACAAGTGAGAAGTGTGAGGGCGCTATCGATTAGAACCATCGTAGATAAGTCTGGGACGCCTACCATACGATACATGACCTCAGAACACAAGATCTGGATTATACCCGTCATCTGAAAGGACATCAATATCTTTCCAGGCAAATTATGTAGCTGGGGAAGGTACATTTGTACTCCGACAGTCAAAAAGCGAAAAAGAATATTTATTGCTATAAATGAGAATTCTAAAAATTTTAAGTTGTCGATTTTAAAATCCTTGTATCTCAAAGTGGCATCGTTTAAACTTTCCTTGAAGTACAGTGTTGTTTTTGTCGGCTTTAAATTTCCTCTTAAAATTTCTATCTCTGGTAGAGTAAACGTTTTGTTCGATCCATCTGCGTAAATTTTGACATCACATAGCTTGGGAAGCTTAAGGGAGGAAAAATCCCGACATTTCAGCAACAGAGTAGCTCTGGAAACAAAGCAGATGGCGTCTTTAACATTCGATTCCAGACACGATTGGTCGTAAGGACTATCGAAATAGCAGCGAGCATCGTGCACGGATTGTATCATACTAAAGGGGACGTCCTGACAAATGCTGAACGAGTTGACTGTCATCCAGGCCAAGAGGCAGATGTTGACGTTTACTCTCTGTGTGTAGGCCAGGTAGCTGGTCACGGGTATGTGGGGCAACCTCTGCACCATATCGTTCCACAGCTGCAAACGGCACTGCTCGCGTCGTTGAATGGTTTCTGGAGGCAGATCTTCCAGTGGACACGTGGGGTCGTCCAGCGAGTTCGCCAACAGCTGCATGCAGGCGGTGTCCACAGAGAGGGTAGCGTTGCTTCTGTCCTCCAGCAGCCACTTCTCATCTGCAAAAACCAGTCACGTCAAATACTTGGTGGTGGTGATGATGATGGTGGCGCTCATACACTAAAGGTAGCTGAACTCAAAAGCTCCTCTGGACGATAAGATTGGGTGCTGTTTATGTAATTATCGATTACCCATGGTTAGAATAGGTCACAACCAAATATCCAGGGATAATTACACAAAAACATGTAAGGCGGAATGTAAATACATATTTTGGTGTTCAGAAATACAGATATCAGAGTTCCTGCGAATGAATACTTCGCAAGTTTTCTTCGTTTGCAGTGTGTCTGAGAAGCTCCCGTATCGCTCTTGGCTTTGCAGATTTGAGAGGTGGTGTTGGTATCCCTGCACTGAATCTGACTGAAAGCGTTGTCGTCAGTAGCGTATTGCTTTGTTTCAGTATTTCATGGTTTGAACTGTGAATCCATGGAGATATAGTTACTCTGTAAAGGAGAGATTAGTGCTGTGTGTGTGTGTGTGTGTGTGTGTGTGTGTGTGTGTGTGTGTCTTTTACACGAACGTCCAAAGGTAGGACAAACAGTGACAGAGGGAATGAGAGAATTTGCCGCGGTCCACCTCGTAAAGCAACTCTGCTAGACTTAAAGAAATGTGCTTTTTTTTTTTTAGGCAGTGCCTAAGACAGGTCGTATGTTGGACGTACGGAAACGCAAGACGAAATGTGTACCGCCATCACCCAATAGCTCAGTAATCTCCAGTGACAACCATTAGCAAAAACAAGGAGCTCAATTTCAGGTACCACAGTCAGCTGTGTGTGGCAATATTAAAAAAGAACTGAAAAAACAGACTTTGTCTAATGTTTGTAAATGTGTTTCTTATTACGACATGGAGCAACGAGTCTCCCTCTGCTGTGCTTTGTTGCTTCAATTTCTGCTATATCTCGCTCAAGAGTGTTATACACATGTATTATTAATTAAAGTGCCACGCATCGTTTTCCCGTCCGAATGCGAAAGCGGATCTCAGGAACTACTGTGGGGATCTCGATACCGTTTTCGCAAGTAAATACACTATGTGATCAAAAGTATCCGGACGCCTGGCTGAAAATGACTTAAAGTTCATTGCACCCTCCACCGGTAATGCTGGAATTCATGAAAACACGACCACACCATAACACCACCACCTACGAATTTTACTGTTGGCACTACATACGCTGGGAGGTGACGTTCACCGGGTATTCACCATACCCACAGCCAGCCATCGGATCGCCACATTGTGTACCGTGATTCGTCACTCCACACAACGTTTTTCCACCGATCAATCTGGCAACGTTTACGCTCCTTAGACCAAGCGAGGCGTCGTTTGGCATTTACTTGCGTGATGTGTGGCTTATGAGCAGCCGCTCGACCATGAAATCCAAGTTTTCTCACCTCCCACCTAACTGTCATAGTTCTTGCAGCGGATGCTGATGCAATTTGGAATTCCTGTGCAATGGTCTGGATAGAAGTCTGCCTATTATACATTACGACCCTCTAGAAATTCAACGGTCTCTGCCAGTCAACAGACGAGGTCGGTCTGTACGCTTTTGTGCTGTACGTGTCCCTTCACGTTTACACTTCACTATCACATCGGAAACAGTGGACCTGGGGATGCTTAGGAGTGTGGAATTCTCGCGTACAGACGTATGACACAATTGACACCAAATCACTTGACTACGTTCGAAGTCCGTGAGTTCCGAGGAGCGTCCCATTCTGCTCTCTCGTGGTGTCTACTGACTAAGGCGGTCGCTGATATGGAGTACCTGGCAGCAGGTGGCAGCACAATGAACCTAATATGAAATACGTATGTTTTTTTGTGTGTGCGGCTACTTTTGATCACGTAATGTACACTAAGTCGCGAGGATCGCTTGTGTGTATAGTTTACAAATTGCTCAGCCATAGACACATAGTGTTACCCTGTTAAGCTGGGACGGATCATTAGTTTCCTAATAAATGTACGAGATATTGCACACATTAGGATTATTGTTTTCCAGTAAATGGAAAATCCTCATTGCGTGCAAGAGTTGGAGAGAAACCCTCTTCGCGTTATATGCGCCAGGATGTCACACTGCTCAGACCACATTTTTAGAAGTGAACGTGAATGGAAATTTTTATTTTGACGTATTGCAAACGTGGTTAATACCTCAGTTCGGAGACAAGGCACCCATCGCTACAATAGGACGGAGCTCCAGTGCACTTTTTTTTCAGGTGGGTGGGTTTCTTAACGTACAACGTCTCCCCTCATTGGGCGTGGTCGTGTAATATCTCCAGCCCCAATGAAATGCTAACCATGAATTCTGGACCTTACCACGCCAAGAACTCATTGTTGTTGTTGTTGATGTTGTGGTCTTCAGTCCTTAGACTGGTTTGATGCAGCTATCCATGCTACTCTATCCTGTGCAAACTTCTTCATCTCGCAGTACCTACTGCAACCTACATCCTTCTGTATCTGTTTAGTGTATTCATCTCTTGGTCTCTCTCTACGATTTTTATCCTCCACGCCGCCCTACAATACTAAATTGGTGATCCCTTGATGCCTCAGAACATTTCATACCGACCGATCCCTTCTTCTAGTCAAGTTGTGCCACAAACTTCTCTTCTCCCCAATCCTATTCAATACTTCCTCATTAGTTATATGATCTACCCACCTAATCTTCAGCATTCTTTTGTAGCACCACATTTTGAAAGCTTCTATTCTCTTCTTGTCCAAACTAATTATCGTCCATGTTTCACTTCCATACATGGCTACACTCCATACAAATACTTTCAGAAACGACTTCCTGACACTTAAATGTATACTCGATCTTAACAAATTTCTCTTCTTGAGAAACGCTTTCCTTGCCATTGCCAGTCTACATTTTATATCCTCTCTGCTTCGACCATCATCAGTTATTTTGCTCCCCAAATAGCAAAACTTCTTTACTACTTTAAGTGTCTCATTTCCTAATCTAATTCCCTCAGAATCACCCGACTTAATTCGACTACATTCCATTATCCTCGGTTTGCTTTGGTTGGTGTTCATCTTATATCCTCCGCTCAACTGCTCTTCTAAGTCCTTTGCTGTCTCTGACAGAATTACAATGTCATCGGCGAACCTCAGAGTTTTTATTTCTTCTCCATGGATTTTAATTCCTACTCCGAATTTTTCTTTTGTTTCCTCAATATACGGATTGAATAACATCGGGGATAGGCTACAACCTTCTGTAACTTCCTTTCCAACCACTGATTCCCTTTCATGCCCCTCGACTCTTATAACTGCCATCTGGTTTCTGTACAAATTGTAAATAGCCTTTCGCTTCCTGTATTTGACCCCTGCCACCTTCAGAATTTGAAAGAGGAATAATTAAGTCCCACGTGCCTCAACATTACAAGACTAGTGAAAAATTTGCGCGGAAGTGCTGAGGAAGCCTTTCGAAGCATAACTAAAGAGACAGTTCGCAAGACGCCAAGGGAAGTGGGCGACACACTGATATCTGTGTAAGGCACGATGGTCGACATACAGATCCCGTATACATGACTTTTTTATATATCTGAATACTCTGATATACAATACACTATTCTGACGTAGGGTACGAGACTTCCGGACACGCTGTATGAAGGAGGACGCATTCTGAGTTCTCGTTTTTCCGATACTTCAGTTTTGTTCGTCAGCTTAGCGACGTTATCACGGTGAATTAAGAGAAGTGACGGAGCAGATTCGTCACCAGTTCGTCTAGTTAGCGCGAGAGTGTCAAGGAAAAATTCATCAAACTCCAGTAGTATAAGATTGAAGAAAAATCTTATGTCACACTGAACGGTTTATTCTTAATATTTTGTGAGCATGACTTCCAAACCTCCTGTAGAAATGTACAAGTGTTAGTTCCACAATATTTCGATATATAGCATGTAAAATACGTTTTTCCGTCACAAATTTTGACCTTGATTTTTTCAAAAAGCAGGGAGTGTCTGGCAAAAAGTTGAAACAGGCGTCTCTTTATTTTGATAGACTCCCAGAGGGAAATTTGGAGTAGGAATTAAAATCTAGTGAGAAGAAATAAGAACTGAGGTTTGCCGATGGCTTAATTTTGTAAGAGACAGCGAAGGACTTGGTAGAGCTGTTGAACGGAATGGACACTGTCTTGAAAGGAGGATATAAAATGAAGATCAACAAAACCAAAACAAAAATAATCGAACGTAGCAGAATTAAATGAGGTGATGCTGAGGAAATTAGATTAGGAAACGAGACACTTAAAGCAGTACACGAGGTTTGCTATTTGGGCAGCAAAATAGCTAGTGATGGCCAAAGTACAGAGGATACAAAATGTACACTGGCAATGGTAAAAAAAAAGCGTTTCTGAAGAAGATAAATTAGTTAACATGAAATATAGACTGAAGTGTCAGGAAGTCTCATCTGACAGTATTTTTATGTAATGCGGCCAGTGAAACATGAACGACAAACAATTTTGACAAGAAGAGTATAGAAGCTTTTGAAATGTGGAGCTACATAAGAACGCTCAAGATCTGATAGGTAGCTCACGTAACTAGTGAAGAGGTATGAACAGAATAGGGAGAAAGGAATTTCTGGCACAACCTGGCTGAAAGAAGGGATCGATTGATAGGACATATTCTGAGAAATCAAGGGACCACCAATTTAGTATTGGAGAGAAGTGTGTGAGGGGAGGGGGTCGAAATAGTAGATGGAGACCCAGAGATGAATACAGTAAGCATATACAGAAGGATGTAGGTGGCAGTAGTTATTTGAAGATGAATGAGCTAGTAAAAGATAGTGTAGCATGGAGAGCTGCATTAAACCAGTCTTCAACAACTACTACTATCTATTGTAATGGGTAAATCACTGTACTCGTATTAGTTGACCATATCATTATTGCACCAGTGAAAAGAACACCACCAAATATCTTGCTTGCCATACGAGGGTTGCCCAGAAAGTAATGCACCGCATTTTTTTTCCTTCGACGATTCTTTATTGAACATAATGAGAATTACACACACGGAAGAGTAGTGTTTTATCTACACACCCTATTTTTCCATGTAATCTCCATCCTGTTCTATGGCTTTTCTCGAGCGCCAAGCAAGGGCATGTGTGCCCTGTCGGTACAAACCCTTGTCCTGGTGGCGGAGCCAGTGCTGCCCTGTGTGAATCACCTCCTCATCGTCCGCAAAATATCTTCCACGAATGGAATCCTTTAATGGACCAAACAAGTGGAAGTCAGAGGGGCTACGTCAGGGCTGTCAGGTGTGACAGCCGTGGATGGTCTCCCCGACCGCTGCAAATCGTGGAGCTCCGTCGAACCTCCTTCTGATGACCTCACCCTCTGTGCCCAGCGACTAACTGTACTTCTGTCGACAACAGATGCTCCATAGACTTTGCACAAGCGTTTGTGGATATTCCCCACGGTTTCTTTCTCTGCAGTGAGAAATTCAATGACGGCACGTTGCTTGTACTGTACATCACCTACAGACGATATTTTGAAACTGTCCTGAAGCTACGCTATCTGTAGGAAGTGTCGGAAACTTGGCGCGCTCACTCAGGAGACTTCAAATATTACAAACGTAACGTTTTGCATCCACAGCATTGTTTTCGGCTGAGAAAAAAATGCGGTGCATCACTTTCTGGGCAACCCTCGTAGAAAACCGCGGAAGATCTAAAACCTGATGTCCAGAGGGGTATCTGAACATCATTCCCCGAATTATAATACAGTTGACAGTCATCAGTGCGTAAACATAAAGTGGATACGTCCTTGTATTAAACTTACCTACTGGGCTTCTTTCTATAGCAGACAAATATTGTGGAGTGCAGAACCAGTAGGAATGATAGAAGGAGTACAGTGCGTCAGCTAGACCGAACATTTGCGATGCCTCTGGCTGTTGCACCTCGCATATCTTACTGAAGTCGTCACGAAAGTAGGGATACCACCCTTGATGAGTCAGTAGCTCACCACTCAACTGCGGCCGCCTGCAACATACAAGTTGGAAAGTTAAAAGTTAAAAACCAGTAAAATTGGCATGCCAAGTCACGTACAGTGTATGCACGAATGTAAAAATATCCATAGTGAATTTTCACTCAGCAGCAGAGTGGGCGCTGATTTTGTAACCTACTGGCCGATCAAAACTGTATGGTGGACTGGGAGTCTAACATTGGACCTTCGCCTTTTTTTAAACTAAAAGTCTTGTTGTTATGAATTGGAAAATTATACAATACCATTGCCGGCCGCTTTGGCCGAGTTGTTCCAGGCGCTTCGGTCCCGAAACGCCCTGCTGCTACGGTCGCAGTTTCGAATCCTGCCTCGGGCATGGATGTGTGTGATGTCGTTAGGTTAGTTAGGTTTAAGTAATTCTAAGTCTAGGGGACTGATGACCTCAGATGTTAAGTCCCATAGTGCGCAGAGCCATTTGGACCATTTTTTATAGAATACCATTATCAACATATCGTTTAAACTGTTTACATAAAACACAGAACTTTTAAAAAGCGACAATACCAGTGTACAGTTGGTACACACTACTATTTCTTGCGGAATATTTTCTCTGATTAGCGGTTATGCTTGAGCAAAGAAATTAAACAGTTATAGTGCAACAATAGGCACAGTTACATGTCATTTTCAGATAAGAATTTCGTGTGTATTGCAATGAAGTGAACATATGATATTTATGTTAAAGACATGAAATATTTGTTGAAATTTGTAATAGATAGAGGTGATATGTCAAATATGTATTAATTAAAATGTATACACAGTACAATCAATACCTCAAATAGAACTCTGGCTAAGCTGGCCAGACACAATTCGCGACCGCCGGCCGAAGTGGCCGATCGGTTCTAGGCGCTACAGTCAGGAACCGCGCGACCGCTCCGGTCGCAGGTTCGAATCTTGCCTCGGGCATGGATGTGTGTGACGTCCTTAGATTAGTTAGGTTTAAGTAGTTCTAAGTTCTAGGGGACTTATGACCACAGCAGTTGAGTCCCATACGGCTCAGAGCCATTTGAATTTGAAGAATTCGCGACCTGTCCTCAAGGCCAGTACCTCATCTCCTACCTTCCAATCTTCACTCAAATTCTACTGCACTCCTTGCAGGACTAGCTCTCCTGGAAGAAAAGATACTGAAGAGATATGCCCAGACAGTTTTTCACGCTGTAGCTGTTTGTTCGTTCATTTGAAACATCTGGGATCCAGTCCCGATTCGGCACACAGTTTAAATCTGCCAGGGAGTTTCAGATTAGTGCATACTCTAATACAGAGTGAAAATTCATTCAGAAAACAATCCGCTAGGTCGTGCCTAAGCCATTTTTCGACAATATGCTTTGTTCCAGGCGTGTTAGTCTCGAAAGTTGTGAAGTGGATTTTCTGTGAATTTTTAAAGTATGGAGTGCTACGGACAGAAGCAGAGTTGTGATGGAAGGTCTTGAGTGGTGCCTGCGTAGCTCAGTCGGAAGAGTATCTGTCCCCAAAAGATAAATTTCCTGGATCCCAGTCCCGGTCCACACACCAATTTAACCTGGCAGAAAGCTCCGTGACTGGATTAACTGATGGGACAGGTGCAATACTTCTGCAAGACTGGAAGGACTGCTGAAATCAGAGGTCTCAAAGCAAGATGATGTCTAATCAATAAACTTGAATGTAATATGTATTACGGTATGTCATATGGGATTCTGTCTGGTTGAGTGCAGTGCGGACACAATTCGAGCTACTAGCCAGTCGGCGGCCGTGCTGTGGCCAGGAGGCGAAGGGCAGTAGCTCGCTTCCAGCCAACGCAGTCTGGCTCCAGAGGGGTTTTTCGCTAGCGGGGCGTGACTTCAGCGTCGGGTAGCCGTTGAGTCTTTCCAGTTGTACTTATTTGCGCATATGCAGCGCAAACTATGCTGATTACATGGGAGCACGAGGTGTCAGTCGAAAGAAAATTTGATTACGAATCCAGTGGTATACAGACATGACCTGCAAATCCTATATGAGAGGATATAAAGAGAAAAATAGATTTGAATACAAGTAATTCATTAAATAATTTGTACCTTTTCAAGTATTCGTTCCACCAAAGAGATCGAGGATTCAATTTGTAGCTCTTCATAAGACGCATTGGTGAAGTCTCTTACAAAGTTTCGAATCAAAACACCTTTCAGACATCTAAATTTCCAATTGTTATTCTATCGAGCAACCAATTTTGGTGATATATTACTCCATCTTCAGGGCCACTGACCGATATATAGGAAGATTCCGATCTTTGGTCCAGTGAAACCAGAAACCTGTACCATTCAGAGTTATATGATAAACAGTAAAGCTACCACGAGTATAAACAATTCTCGTCACTGCAAGAACAGACTGTAAAGGTTTAAACTTTGATTTGAAGGCAAATTATGGCACCTAAAATTGTTATTATATAAGAGTATAATGTGGGATTCTAACAAGCAGGCAATGGTGCAAACGGAACTTTAATCTAACTTAATGTACAAATAGTTGTAGAAAAGGATAGGTAATCACATGAAGCCCATACGTGGCGTCAGTGTCCGCACTTTTCGCTGGTGGTGGTGGTGAGAGTTGGCGAAGGTTTTCTGGAGGAGGTGACCAAGTCTTTTGAAGGTCGGCTGCCAACTTCCTCACAGTCAATCAGTAAGGGAATGCAGCAGATTTAGTTTGGGACGAGTTGAAAGATGTAGCCTCTGCCTGGGTATGAGTGGTGGTACAGCTGCATTCGTTGAGTGTTTGTAATAGTTCGCGTTCCGTGGGACTTAGAAATATTTCTGCACTGTTCAGACTCTGTTTTTACCGTGTTGGACTTAAGTCTCAAGCTGACTTATGGAAACTTCATTTAAATTTATTAACTAATCGACATTTAGGACAGTGAATCATTGCATCAATTAGTCAGTTTCTTGGTGACCATAGTTCAGTAATTTCATAGCCTTGAATACGGTCTGATGTTTTCCAGATAATTTATTTATTTTTTAAATTAATATAGTGAGTGGCTATCCTCTGTTTGGGGCTCGAACCATTTTATCATTTCAGCATAATAACTTGTGTTGCTCACCAGTCGACCGTTTAGTGAGAGATTAATGGGACAATAAACTATTTTACTAAAACTTAATCATCAGTGGTTGTAGAGTTACCTATGTAGAACCGAGTAGATGTTAGAGTTCTGATTAATTCTCCGAAACTACACTCATGCTCATAAATTAAGGGTATTTGCAGAATGTGGTGGCACACAACGTGACACTACACAAAACTGGAGCTAATAGCATAGGCACATAGGGAACACACACGACACAGATCTGTAAGTCTACGGTATTGGCGATAAGTTGAGAAAACCGTCCCAAAACACCTGTGCTGCAAAACGCCACTGTTTACTGCACACATACCCCGACATCAATATCGGGTATGATCACCATGCACACGTACACAAGCCACATAACTGGTTGGCATACTCTGGATCAGGTGGTCGAGCAGCTGCTGGGGTGTAGCCTCCCATTCTTGTACCAGTGCCTGTTGGAGCTCCTGAAGCGTCGTAGGGGTTTGAAGACGTGCAGCGATACGTTGACCGATAGCATCCGAGACGTGCTCGATGGGGTTTAGGTCTGGAGAACAGGCAAGCCATTCCATTTGCCTGATATCTTGCGTTTCAAGATACTCCTCCACGATGGCAGCTCGGTGGGGCCGTGCATCATCATCCATCAGGAGGAAGGTGGGACCCATTGCACTTCTGAAAAGGCGGACATACTGGTGCTAAATAAAGTCCCGATACACCTGACCTGTTACAGTTCCTCTGTCAAAGAAATGCAGGGGTGTACATGCGCCAGTCATAATCCCAACCCACACCATTAAACCACGACTTCCATACAGGTCCTTTTCAAGAACATTAAGGGGTTGATATCTGGTTCCTGGTTCACGCCAAATGAAAACCCGGCGAGAATCACTGTTCTGACCATACCTGGACTGGTCCGTGAACATAACCTGGGACCATTGTTCCAATGACCATGTACTGTGTTCTTGACACCTGGCTTTACGAGCTCTCCTGTGGCCAGGGGTCAGTGGAAGGAATCCTGCAGGTATCCGGGCGAATAAACCATGTCTGTTCAGTCGTCTGTAGGCTGTGCGTCTGGAGACAACTGTTCCAACGGGTGTGGTAAGGTCCCGAGAAAGGCTACCTGCAGCACTCCGTAGCCGTCTGCGGGCACTGATGGTGAGATAACAGCCTTCTTGTGGTTTGTACACACTGTGGACGTCCCGTATTGTAGCACCTGCACACGTTTTCTGTCTGCTGGAATCGTTGCCATAATCTTGAGATCACACTTTGTGGCACACGAAGGGCCCGTGCTACGACCTGCTGTGGTCATACCCCGAGGTGATTTAAACCCGAAAACCGCCCACCAGAGCGTTGTTTCACCATGTATCAGCTTTATCCTTAATTTATGCATGAACATGAGTGTATTTTACTGATTTTTTTAAAGCAACTGAACCTTAAGAAGCAGAGGTCTGCCGCAGGTTAGCTGTGAAGTGCCAGTAATTTGTATGAGGGATATACAAAGGTTTACATTTTGCTCAAACGTCAAACAGTTCCAGTTTTGTCTGGTATCGCTGAAACCATTACTACAAACGTTGTGCGACGGCAGTTATTGCAGTTTTTTTTTTCCTTTATTGAGTTTCGATTCACCCCGAAGGGGGCGGGCTGGCAGCAGCTTAGTACGCTGCTCTTCAGCCTACAGAATTTTTAAAACATAAGAAAATAAGAAACAATAAAGGCAGGCGATAAAACGGTGACTTAAATCGTAAAACGGCGGAAAATTGTGGAAAGTTAAAACATAAGACAAAGGGGTTGGCGATGCTAATAAAATACACAGGACGCAGGCAGGTAAAATTGTAGACAGACAATTAAAAAACACGGTGACAGTCTAGTTTGGTTTCTGTTCGCAAGAGATATAAAAATCACACCCAGCGACAGTATGATGTTCGTTCGCAACACTACGGAAAAAGACGCGCAACACTTATCACTGACTGGAAACACTACACTAAAAAGTCGGCACGAAGATGACACAGCACAGCCAAGGGCAGATGGGGGCGCGGCGGGGGGGGGAGGGGGGGGGGGGGGTGCTGGACAGATGACGGGAAAAAAACGGGGGAGGAGAGGAAAAAGGAAGGGGGCAGGGAAACAGACGGAGGGACAGGACTCATAAGGGGGGTGGGGAGTAATTAAGGCGACTGGTGGATTTTCTAATGGTCTACTGTAAATAGTGATACGAAAACCACGGAACATACGCGCAATGCTGCGCTCTGTGAACTAGAAGCTCTGCCACCGCCGTTGCAGCCTTGCACCCCTTATACACACATCAAAAAAAGTTTTGCATCACCCCGGTTCCCAAGAACTCCTGAAGATAGACGTTGACTGTGGATATTGTACCACAAACACAGTCTCTTTGACTATTCAGAGATGTCACTAGACCCGCCCAAAGATATAAACAACCGTGCATGAGCAGCGCCTATTAAACAGAGGGGGTCCGACAGCCGAGCAATTCCAGTCATTCCACCAGGAAGGAGGTACACAGCTCGTGTTGTCTGTAGTTCACCCATGCCTAGAAGATCAATACCGCGGCTCGATCGCGTCCACATTGTTACTTTGTGCTAGGAAGGGCTCACAACAAGGGAAGTGTCCAGGCGTCTTGGAGTGAACAAGAGCGATGTTGTTCGGGCATGGAGGAGATACAGATAACTGTCGATGACATGCTTCTCTCAGGCCGCCCAAGGGCTCATACTGCAGTGGGTGACCGCTACCTACGGATTATGGCTCGGAGGAACCCTGACAGCAACGCCACCATGTTGAATAATACTTTCCTTGCAGCCACAGGACGTCGTGTTACGACTGAAAATGTGCACAATAGGCTGCATGATGCGCAACTTCACTCCCAACGTCCATGGCGAGGTCTCCCTTTGCAACCATGACACTAAACAGCGCGGTGCAGATGGGCCCAACAACATGCTGAATGGACTGCTCGGGATTGGTATCACGTTCTCTACACCGATGAGTGTCGCATATGCCTTCAACCAGACAATCGTCGGAGACATGTTTGGAAACACCCCGGTCAGGCTGAACGCTTTAGACACACTGTCCATCGAATGCAGCAAGGTGGCGGTTCCCTGCTGTTTGGAGTGGCATTATGTATGGCCGACATACGCCACTGATGGTTATGAAAGGCGCCTTAACGGCTGTACGGTACATGAATGCCATCCTCCGACCTATAATGCAACCATATCGGCAGCATATTGGCGAGGCATTCGTCTTAATGGACGACAATTCGCCCACCAATAGTGCACATCTTTTGAATGTCTTCCTTCAAGATAACGACATCGCTCGACTACAGTGGCCAGCATGTTCTGCAGACCTGAACCCTATCGAACATGCCTAGGATATATTGAAAAGGGCTGTTAATGGACGACGTAACCCACCAAACACTCTGAGGGATCTACGTCAAATCGCCATTGAGGAGTGGAACAATCTGGATCAACAGTACCTTGATGAACTTGTGGATAGTTCAAATGGTTTTAAGCACTATGAGACTTAACATCTGATGTCATCAGTCACTTAGACTACTGAAACGTAACTAACCTAAGGACATCACACACATCGAAGCCCGAGGCAGGATTCGAACCTGCGACCGTAGTAGCATTGCGGTTCCGAACTGAATCGTCTAGAACCGCTCGGCCACAGCGGCCGGCGGAGTTGTGTATAGTATGCCACGACGAATACAGGAATGCATCAATGCAAGAGGACGTGCTGCTGGGTTTTAGAGGTACTGGTGTGTACAGCAATATGGACCACCGCCTCTGAAGGTATCGCTGTATGGTGGTTCAACATGCAATGTGTCGCTTTCATGAGCAATAAAGAGGGTGGAAATGATGTTTATGTGGATCCCTATTCCAATTTTTTGTACAGGTTCCGGAACTCTCGAAACCGAGGTGATGCAAAACTTTTTTTGGTGTGTGTGTGTGTAGATCTCTGGCGTTCGACTGCGTATCGATATCGAACTAAAATAAACACACTAACCTGCGCCACCACCTCAACTCCTTCACCTGCAGTCACCTAAAGGTCCTTTGCCAACAATCATTCAGCCTTTCCTGTCTTTTGAAGTGTTTCACCATTCACATGAGCACCAATTTTGCAGCTCCTTCTCAACTGCTGCCATCAAATGCTCCAGTGGCATCAAGGTCACCTAGACCATCTGCACCATCGTAGTCGGTTCTATCGCCCTGACATCGACAGCGCCATCATCAAAACCATTCACATCTTCGCACCGCTATCATACCCACCGCCAGTGCCAATTCAACCATATCTGCCACCATTGCACTGTTATCACCATCATCAGAATCTCCTATTCATGTCCCTACTTACACCCGATTATTGCCACCTACTATCCCATAAACGTCTTCAATGCAGTCATAAGACCGCACAAACGAGATTCAGCAGATAGTCTCATCCTCCATCCCCCCTACTCCAAAAACAAAAAAACTTCACTAAATTCATGGACATGAAACTAAACATCCTCTCAACTATCATCTTCCAATCTGTCCATCCTCCACATTTCATTTCTTCTCCTCGAGCACTTACAACCTCATGCGGTCTCAATATAGATCTAAAGTTCAGAACCCGAAAATACAATTAGAGGAAACCTGAAAATATACCCCAAACTCATAAATGTCCTAAATCATACGTAAGTAAGATACTATCGCTATCAAATCCGTCTACCCTCACTTCTGCAGCCACCTACTCCGCAGCCCTCCTGCTTTTGGCTTCTAGTCTCACCTCTCCTACTGTCCTCACTCAGACAACAATATGCTCCACACCACCCACTGACACTTACCATCATGGTTAAGGACGTCGCCCCTAAAATCAAGGGGAGGAGGTCATGCTGAATATCAACTCTAACCCCAACTTAGAAGTCTGAACTGTCATCCACATCCATAAACAACCAAGGTCCCACCAATTTAGTCCGTCTTTTCTCAGAACTTCTAGCAGCATTTATAAACCAGTCAAAAACAGCCTTCATTTATATACAACGCCATAAAGTCAAACTATTCAAAGCTCAGCTACACGCCATCCACTGTCTTCACTGTCTCGACTACAATGAAGTACAATGGACACCGCATAAACCAGTGCAAAAACCCTCCAACTTACAGACACTGCAGATCTCATCATCTTCACAATCTCTCTAACCTGCAGACAAAGATATAGTAAAATTTGTTAACATAGTTCTCAAAAACATCCACCAAATCAAGTGTCCCCACAACCTAGAAAAATTCTCTCTAGCTGCCCAGTCAGTGGTCCACCTCAATGGAATCATCACCTATTCGCACAACCAGCTGCATTTTCGCAGTTTACCAATTCTATAGCTGACCTCTTCCCTCTACTAACTTTCCTAAATACAGATAGCATTACATTATCCTTTCAACGCAGCCTAGCTCAGTAACAAATGTGCCCGAAAGACTATCCATGCTTTTACCCCACGGCACTATCTACATGTCACCCTGTAATATACAACAAAGCAATAACCCACACACAGTAGCCATGCCAGTTACAGAGTGGGGAACCAATAACCCCCAAACAATAGCCACATGTGGCTTATCGACTGGGTTCCTCAAAAACATCACTATCTGGCTACAAAACCTGTTCAAACCCTGTCCACTCATCTTTCTGTCTGAATCATCCTATCCCATATACTTTCTTCGCTCACACTGAGCAGTCCTTCTCCACACATAACATTGTAGCTGACTGAATATCCACAGTTGTTTCCATGGTTAGCTGAAGTGGGGGCATAGGTTGATTGCCTTTCTTTCAGGAGACCTAGTCCACTTTCTCGGCACACCTGCCTCCAAAGAGACTCAGATGCATAGTTTCAGACGTCTGATGTGATAGGAAGCGATCAGGTCTTAGTCCGACTGTCAGTCCTAATCCACACTCCCCACCTTCATACCCACCGCACCATAAGCCACTTAAATTAATCGAAGAACATCACGACAAAATCTGGGAAGCCTCCTGGAAGCTTATCTACATACAAATCGAAAGCCACTTTCTTGTCCTCCACACCACGAAGGCGTCTCCAATAACGTAGCTTGACAGAAGGTGCAAACACACACACACACACATACACACACACACACACACTAGTGCCATCTAACCCTCTGACTTCTCACTCCACGAGCTCTTGAAAATCCCGTAAGCACTTCCGCTAGTTCTTCCACACCCATGACGGGGAGACTACTACGACATCAGCAGTTACAGAGATATGACGCGAATGTCCTTAAAGTAGAAAGAAACTTGCACTGGCGACAAACATGCTCCAAACTCAATACGACACCATCCATAAACGACAGCAAGTAAGCCGCGCGGGGTAGCCGCACGGTCTGAAGCGTCTTGTCACGGCCCGCACGGCTCCTCCCTTCGGAGGTTCGAGTCTTCCCTCGAGCTGGCTACTCTAGTCGTGCCATGTCGTTATCTTGAAGGAGGTCAGTCATAAGACGTGCACGATGGGGGCGCAAATTGTCGTCCATGAAGACGAATCCCTCACCAACAGCCGTGTACCGCAAGTCTCTAGAGGAACGGAAGGTTCCAAATGATTGGAAAAGAGCACAGGTAGTCCCAGTCTTCAAGAAGGGTCGTCGAACACATGCGCAAAACTATAGGCCTATATCTCTGACATCGATCTGTTGTAGAATTTTAGAACATATTTTTTGTTCGCGTATCATGTCATTTCTGGAAACCCAGAATCTGCTCTGTAGGAATCAACATGGATTCTGGAAACATCGATCATGTGAGACCCAACTCCCTTTATTTGTTCATGAGACCCAGAAAATATTAGGTACAGGCTCCCAGGTAAATGCCATTTTCCTTGATTTCCGGAAGGCGTTCGACACAGTTCCGCACTGTCGCCTGATAAACAAAGTAACAGCCTACGGAATATCAGACCAGCTGTGTGGCTGGATTGAAGAGTTTTCAGCAAATAGAACACAGAATGTTGTTCTCAATGGAGAGACATCTACAGACGTTAAAGTAAACTCTGGCGTGTCACAGGGAGTGTTATGGGACCATTGCTTTTCACAATATATATAAATGACGTAGTAGATAATGTCGGAAGTTCCATGCGGCTTTTCGCGGATGATGCTGTAGTATACAGAGAAGTTGCAGCATTAGAAAATTGCAGCGAAATGCAGGAAGATCTGCAGCGGATAGGCACTTGGTGCAGGGAGTGGCAACTGACCCTTAACATAGACAAATGTAATGTATTGCGAACACATAGAAAGAAAGATCCTTTATTGTATGATTATATGATAGCGGAATAAACACTGGTAGCAGTTACTTCTGTAAAATATCTGGGAGTATGCGTACGGAATGATCATATAAAATTAATTGTTGGTAAGGTGGGTGCCAGTTTGAGATTCATTGCGAGAGTCCTTAGAAAATGTAGTGCATCAACAAAGGAGGTGGCTTACAAAACACTCGTTCGGCCCATTCTTGAGTATTGCTCATCAGTGTGGGATCCGTACCATGTCGGGTTGACAGAGGCGATAGATAAGATTCAAAGAAGAGCGGCGCGTTTCGCCACAGGGTTATTTGGTAAGCGTCATAGCGTTACGGAGATGTTTAGCAAACTCAAGTGGCAGACTCTGCAAGAGAGGCGCTCTGCATCGCGGTGTAGCTTGCTGTCCAGGTTTGGAGAGGGTGCGTTTCTGGATCAGGTATCGAATATATTGCTTCCCCCTACTTATACCTCCCGAGGAGATCGCGAATGTAAAATTAGAGAGATTCGAGCGCGCACGGAGGCTTTCCGGCAGTCGTTCTTCCCGCGAACCATACGCGACTGGAACAGGAAAGGGAGGTAATGACAGTGGCACGTAAATTGCCCTCCGTCACACACCGTTGGGTGGCTTGCAGAGTATAAATGTAGATGCAGATGTAGAATATGCTGCCGATATGGTTGCGCTATCGGTGGTGAGGATGGCATTCACGTATAGTACCGCCGATAAGGCGCCTTCCATAACCACCAGCGGCGTACGTCGGCCCCACATAATGTCACTCCAAAACAATTGGGAACCGCCACCTTGCTGAACTCGATGGACAATGTGTCTAAGGCGTTCAGCCTGACCGGGTTGCCTCCAAACACGTCTGCGACAGTTGTTTGATTGAAGGCATATGCGACACTCATCGGTGAAGAGAACGTGATGCCAATCCTGAGCGGTCCATTCAGCATGTTGTTGGGCCCATCTGCACCGCGCTGTATGGTTTTGTGGCTGCAAAGATGGACCTCGCCATGGACGTCGGGAGTGAAGTTGCGCATCATGCAGCCTATTGCGCACTGTTTGAGTCGTTACACGACATCCTGTGGCTGCACGAAAAGCATGATTCAACATGGTGGCTTTACTGTCAGGGTTCCTCCGAGTCATAATCCGTAGGTAGCAGTCATCCACTGCAGTAGTAGCCCTTGGGCGGCCTGAGAGAGGCATGTCATCGACAGTTCCTTAGCGTAAGTTAGTTTACGTTAGATTAAGTAGTGAGTTAGCTTAGGGACCGATGACCTCAGCAGTTTGGTCCCATAAGATCTTACCACAATTTTTTTCCAGCACGTACTGGAAAGCTTCCCACCAACTTATCAGCCACAATTCTCCCTATACTACTCACTCCCTCACAACTATTATCCCCTTCCTGATACTTCAAATAAAGGAAAACTTACCGCCTCCTACAGGCAAGAAATACTCACCATCCCCAACAATCCTAACATAAGCACTCCATGGCCCTACTTGTCCACCATTGGAGATACACACCCGCTGCCCCAGTCGCTCCCAACCTCAGGCGTTTACTCTTTATGCCATGAATATATTGAAACACACCAATTCAGCACAAATTGTAAAGCCATATCCAATGCCCACCCCCTCCCTCCAGCCTCTCCAGACATCAATCCATTATTTAGTCAATCCTCATCGCTGCTTAGCCTTTTTTCATTTATTGAAACTGTTCATTTCAATAAATGAAAAAATGGCTAAGTACATGACCTTCGGACTCCATTTCTTGCCGAAACAATGCCATTATCTATGCTAGAGGCAGTATTACACGGTATTAGCGTGACTTCTCAATGAGGTCACTAACTCGTTTTGTCCCGTGTATGGTGACGACACGCTCTGTTTTCTTTTCATTTACTACAGGGTTTTAAACATTATAATCGTTTAACAAAATATGAACACTTAGGTAGTATATGGCAGTAACGGAATTATCTCTAGACAAAGTAATAACACGATTCAATGAAATACACTGAGATGACAAGTCATGGGGTACCTGCTAATATCATGTCGGACCTCCTTTTGCCCGGCTTTGTGCAGCATCTCGACGAAGCATAGACTTAACAAGTCGTTGGAACTCACCTGAAAAAAATATTGAGCCACGCTACCTCTATAGCCGACCATAATTGAGAAAGTGTTATCAGTGCAGGACTTTCTCAACAAAATGACCTCTCGATTATGTCCCATGAACGTTCGTTGGGATTCATGTCGGGCGGTATGTGTGGCCAAATCATTCGTTCAAACTGTCCAGAATGTTCTTCAAATCAATCGTGAACAATTGTGCCCGGTGACATGGCCCACTGTTATCCATAAAAATTCCATCGTTGTATGGTCTCCAAGTAGTTGAACATAACCATTTCCAGTCAATGATCGGTTCAAATGGTTCAAATGGCTCTGAGCACTATGGGACTTAACATCTGTGGTCATCAGTC
Organism: Schistocerca gregaria; assembly: GCF_023897955.1. Classification (NCBI taxonomy): domain Eukaryota; kingdom Metazoa; phylum Arthropoda; class Insecta; order Orthoptera; family Acrididae; genus Schistocerca; species Schistocerca gregaria. Next base: position 752,991,812 of record NC_064931.1, read on the forward strand.
CCCTAGAACTTAGAACTACTTAAACCTAACTAACCTAAGGACATCACGCACATCCATGCCCGAGGCAGGATTCGAACCTGCGACCGTAGCAGTCGCGCGGTTCCGGACTGAGCGCCTAGAACCGCTAGACCACCGCGGCCGGCCAATGATCGGTTCACTTGGACCAGAGGACCCAGTCCATTTCATGTAAACACAGCTCACATTATTATGGAGTCACCACCAGCTTGCTCAGTGCCTAGTTGATGACTTGGGCTAATGGCTTAGTGGGGTCTACGCCACTCTCGGACACTACTATCCGGACTCATCTGACCGCGTCACGGTTTCCCAGTCGTCTGGGGTCCAGCCCGTACGGTCACGAGCTGCAAGTGTCGTGCAAGGCACTCGCGTCGGTCGTCTGCTGCCATAGCCAAATAATGCCAAATTTCGCCGCACTGTCCCAGCAGATATATTCGTCGTATGTCCCACATTGATTACTGCGGTTATTTCAAGCAGTGTTGTTTGTCTCTTAGCACTGCCAACTCTACGCAAACACCGCTGCTCTCGGCCGTTAAGTGAAGGCCATCGGCCACTGCGTTGTCCGAGGCTAGAGATAATGCCTGGTATTTAGTATTCTCGGCACACTCTTGACACTGTGGATCTCGCAATATTGAATTCGCTAACGATTTGCGAATGTGTCATGCGTCTAGCTTCAACTAGCATTCCACGTTCAAAGTCTTAATTCCCGTCGTGCGGTAATAATCACGTTGGAAATCTTTTCACATGAATCACCTGCAGTCAGGTTGGATGATTGTTGGCAAAGGACCTTTAGGTTACTGCAGGTGAAGGAGCTCCGACAATGCACTATCCTTTTGTACCTTGTTTACTCGATACTACCGCTATCTGTATATGTGCATATCACTGCCTCGTGACTTTTGTCCCATAAGTGTAATTTGCTCTGCTTATCTGCTGCGTAGTATGTTGCCCATAGACAAAAAACTCAAAACTTTATGTTTTGCCATACGGCAGGTCTTGTCATGGGGGAGCCTCGTCAGAGAGGTCCACCGCATGAGCGTCTTGGGGAGTGATTCCAGTGGTGGTTTCCCGTTGCCTTCCACTGATGATAATGAAGACAACACAACACCCTGTCCCTGAGCGGAAAAAATCTCCGACCCAACCGGGAATCGAACCCGGGCCCCTTGGCGTGACAACCCGCCGCGTTGTCCGAGGCTAGAGATAATGCCTGGTATTTAGTATTCTCGGCACACTCTTGACACTGTGGATCTCGCAATATTGAATTCGCTAACGATTTGCGAAATGGAATGTGTCATGCGTCTAGCTTCAACTAGCATTCCACGTTCAAAGTCTTACTTCCCGTCGTGCGGTAATAATCACGTTGGAAATCTTGTCACATGAATCACCTGCAGTCAGGTTGGATGATTGTTGGCAAAGGACCTTTAGGTTACTGCAGGTGAAGGAGCTCCGACAATGCACTATCCTTTTGTACCTTGTTTACTCGATACTACCGCTATCTGTATATGTGCATATCACTGCCTCGTGACTTTTGTCCCATAAGTGTAATTTGCTCTGCTTATCTGCTGCGTAGTATGTTGCCCATAGACAAAAAACTCAAAACTTTATGTTTTGCCATACGGCAGGTCTTGTCATGGGGGAGCCTCGTCAGAGAGGTCCACCGCATGAGCGTCTTGGGAAGTGATTCCAGTGGTGCTTTCCCGTTGCCTTCCACTGATGATAATGAAGACAACACAACACCCAGTCCCTGAGCGGAAAAAATCTCCGACCCAACCGGGAATCGAACCCGGGCCCCTTGGCGTGACAACCCGCCGCGCTGACTACTTTTTTTAAAATCTCATTTTTTCTTTATTGTTCGTTGAATTTGTTCTCGGCGGACGTCCGATGACACTCGTTCAGGTTGTTCGTTGATCCCTTCACTCAGTTTTTATTACAGAGGGTAACTAAATCCTCTGACCGAACACGCTGAGCTACCGTGCCGGCAACCACTCAGCTCTCGGGGCGGACTTCAAGCTAAAAGACGAACCCAAAAATTGAAGATTAAACGGAGTCCCAAAACATTTTAAATGGCTAGTTGCTGCAACCATCTCCTTCACTATTGCCCACCAGTCACTTTTTTTAGTCCATCTTGAATTAAATATTTAAGTAGGTTTTATAACAGTAAATAATACGGCCTGTGGAAAAAAAAATGAAAGAAACATTCACGAATCATAACGAGTTCGAAAAGGTTTGAATATACGCTGGCTTATACCTTATTATGTAGTTTTCAGTGCTGTTCTTGTCTTCTTCTATCTTGTAGTTCGCTATCTGCTCGCCGATGAGTCTCATATCGTGTACCCAACCCCTTAATTTTGTGTGCAGCATGTCTCTCAGACGTTCCATGTTCTTAAGCCATCCACGGAGTTGCTCATCATTCGTGTGGTTACCCTGAGAGACACAGAAAATAGCTCAAATTATCCGCATAATATTCACAGACAGCAGCCAGTCTTAACTTACACTTATAGTTCCTGCTATTACATAACAATTAGATTAGTTTCGGCGCATCACTACTCATTCAATTTTGTACATCCTCTACAACATTAGTGCAAAGTAAGTGCCTAGCGATGTCTTGCCCAACACACAAAATTCTTAACCTAAAACATCAGACAAGAGAGCTCTAGATATTTCTAGGTAGTTTCAGCACAAACGTTTGAATGTCTGAATACGTGCTCTCGTGCAACATGTCCGAATAAAATATTCTAGGATTGAGAGCAGCATCAGCCTCCTACGTGTATAACCACCTGACGAAGCTAGGAGCCCAAGAAGATTTTATTCAAACTTTTGAACGATTTTCGAAAAGAGAATCGTTTGGTCGTTGAGTTTCGTGTCGAAATCTTACTCGTTACCAATACTGTGAGGAACGTGCTGTGTCCGTTTACAAAAATGGTTCAAATGGCTCTGAACACTGTGGAACTTAACATCTGAGGTCATCAGTCCCCTAGACTTAGAACTACTTAAACCTAACTAACCTAAGGACACCGAGCGAGGTGGCGCAGTGGTTAGCACACTGGACTCGCATTCGGGAGGACGACGGTTGAATCCCGCGCCCGGCCATCCTGATTTAGGTTTTCAGTGATTTCCCTAAATCGCTCCAGGAAAATTCCGGGAGCACGGCCGACTTCCTTCCCCGTTCTTCCTTAATCCGATAAGACCGATGACCTCGCTGTTTGGTCTCTTCCCCAAAACAATCCAATCCTAACCTAAGGACATCACACAGATGCATGCCCGAGGCAGGATTCGAACCTGCGACCGTAGCAGCAGCGCGATTCCTAACTGAAGCGCCTAGAACCGCTCGACCACAGCAGCCGACGACCATTTACATGTGTAATGACTGACAACAACCGCTCCACGTCAGAAAATTATCTGAATTGGTTGTGCACAAATTAAATGTCAGTTTGATTCAAAACTTTGTATCATTGTGGTTTCGCTGCTCGCTTTTATTGAAAATTTTCGTTTGTTGTTTGTTACTTGGAACGAAATTGTCTATTACTGACAATCACTCAATTATTGCGGATTTGAAAGAATGTAGCACACAATATTTATGGATCTTGCGAATTTCGGACAGGGAAAAATAACTCTACCCCAGTTATTCAATCTGAGGGTAACAGAGAAGCAAAAGCAGAGAAGATATCTCCAATTTCTTTCGTTGTTTACAAAGAGAATATTGTGCAATCATTTCTTTATACACATCAGGGGGCAACCATTACTTTGTCCTGAAAGGCGCACATAAGGCAAAAGTCCACTATCCAAATGCAATTGATTCCTAGAATGCATAACTTCCCGCGGTAGTCTAATGGAAGGGACGCTGCTGAGACAGTGTGTTATTTGCTTATTGTGCACTGATACGCAGTATGGCTAGTCTGTATTTACGTCTCACTTGCAATACGTCTGAAACTTCTGTATTGACCTGAAATCATTCTGCGTTTCTGAATGTGTTAAAGTGTATTTTGACTTGGAGTCTAGTGAAAAACCTGTGGATTCATTTATAATTATTCTCACTCATATTATTTACCACTTTTATCAGTAATCTTTTCTTGTTGTACTTCATGGTGTTTCCTTGCGTATTTGTTAATACAGTGTGATGGAAAAATCTTTCCTCTGCTGGAAATTTAAAAACTAGCCGCTAAATTCCGCAGTTCGATTTTATACTATTGTTTTTACATTAATTTGTTGTCACCTACAAAAAAGTCATCTCCGAAAGTCTTAAAGCATGTTCTTTTAATCCTGGGCCCTTCGAAAGTCAAATTTATAACAGGATAAGGCCTCTTTTACCTTATGAAGAGATATTCTGAAAAAGAGTTTGTAAAAAGATTGGACTCTATGAAAAAAAATGTATTATCAGTTCCTACCTTCCTTGATGAAGGAAAGCAAGGTTTTAAGCATAAACAGTTTCATATTAAGCCACATTTAAAGAAAAGATGGCTTGCGTCACAAACTCGAAAATACTTTATTAATAAAAAAACCATAACTGGCTGCAAAGTACAATTAAAATCCCATGTTCTAAAACTCGAGTTGGCAGGCCATCAAAGTCGTTCGTTGAGTTAAGCGAACGCAGGAAGAGACGTAACACACAGCTATTGAGAAAATATTCTGGAGCCACAGAATTTCCCTATGTCAGTCAAATGGAGCAACGAGAATGTGGAAATGTTAAGGTTTCTAAAGTAGTTAATGATATTACTTCATCTCCTACGCGAGGACCTAAGTCCGCATCTCGTGCTCTAGTGGGGCCGGTACGGTAGCTCAGCGTGCTCGGTCAGAGGGTTAGCTGCCCTCGGTTATAAAAACTTAGCTAACGGATCAACGATGAACTTTAACAGGTGTCATGGGACGTCCGCCCCGAACATATCGAACGAACAAAATGACAACAGCGAAACAAACAAAAAAAGTGGCTAGCGTTGCTGTCTCTGAATCATGGGGTCCCGAGCTCGATTCCCGGCGGGGTTGGGTGTTTGTGTTGTCCTCATCATTTCATCATCATCCGGGAAAAGTGGGGTGACTGAACTGTGAAAAGATTGTGAATTTGTATGGTGTCAGAGATTTGATGTTTTGCCAGATTCCTTATATTCACACTACACTCGTGAAATGGTCGTACGGGAAAATGCCCACTTCATCGTTACCTCGGAGATGCTGTGTCCCATCGCTCGAACGCCGACTAAAACTCCACGTTCAAACTCACTTAAATCTTGATACCCAGCCATTGTAGCATCAATAACCGATCTAACAACTGCGCCAGATACTTGTCTTATATATGCGTTGCCGAGCGTAGCGCCGTATTCTGCCTGTTTACATATCTCTCATAATGGTTCAAATGGCTCTCAGCACTATGGGACTTAACATCTGAGGTCATGAGTCTCATAGACTTAGAACTACTTAAACCTAACTAACCTAAGGACATCACACACATTCATGCCCGAGGCAGGATTCGAACCTTCGACAGTAGCAGCGGCGCAGTTCCGGACTGGAGATCCTAAAACCGCTCGGTCACAGCGGCCGGCACATATCTCTGTACCTGAATACGCATGCCTATACCAGTTTCTTTGGCGCATTTGGTACTGGTAGATTCGATCAACAAGTGCGTATTACGGATATGCTTGTCAACTCAAGTGGGCATCCCTGCAAGGAAGACGATGTTCTTTTCGGGAAACACTATCGGGAAAGTTGAGAGAACCGATATTTGCGACTGACTGCTGAATGATTCTGCTGCTACCAACCTACACGTCGCGTAAGGACTGCGAACACTAAATAAGTGAAATTTTGGCTTGCTCGGAGGGATATTGAGAGTAATTCTTCCCTCAATCCATTTGCGGGTGGAACAGGCGTGAAAATTAAAGAATGACGACAGCGTCATCTGCAAACAACCTAAGAGGGCTGCGCAGATTGTCTCCCAGATCGTTTATATAGATAAGGAACAGCTATGGTCCTGTAACACTACCTTGGGGATCACCAGAAATCACTTCTGTTTTACTCAATGACTTTCCGTCAATTACATCGAACTGTGACCTCTCTGACAGGAAATCGCGAATCCAGTCACATAACCGAGACAGTATTCCATAAGGATACAGTTTCACTACTAGCCGCTTGTGTGGTACAGTGTCAAAAGCCTTCCGGAAATCCAGAAATACGTAATCAATTTGAGATCCCTTGTCAACAGCACCAAACACTTCATGCGAGTAAAGAGCTAGCTGTGTTTCACAAGAACGATGTTTTCTAAATCCATGTTGACTGTGTGTCAGTAGACCGTTTTCTTCGAGGTAATTCATAATGTTCAAACACAACATATATTCCAAAATCCTGCTGCACATCGACGTTAATGATATGGGCCTGTAATTTAGTGTATTTCTCCTACTACCTTTCTTGAATATTGGTGTGACCTGAACAATTTTCCCGTTTTTGGGTACGGATCTTTCGTCTCTTTCACGTTATATATGATTGTTAAGTATGGGGCTATTGCATCATCATACACTGAAAGGAACCTAATTGGTATACCGTCTGTACCAGAAGACTTGCTTTTATTAATTGATTTAAGCTTCTTCAGTACTCCGAGGATATCTACTTCTACGTTACTCATATTGGCAGCTGTCCTCAATTCTAATTCTGGGATATTTACTTCATCTTCTTTTGTGGGTACATTTCGGAAGTCTGTGTATAGTAACTGTGCTTCTGCCTATTTTCGCTCTACGCGAATGTCGCATCGATGAATGGATCTCGTGAGCAGGCATGACATGAGGCATGCAGGCACCCACTTGCGAGAGTTTAGTCACAATTCTGATGTCTGTTTGTGCTGTTCTGTTCGTCTTCTTTCCCCGTTTTTCCCCTTTTGATGCTTTTTTAAAGTATCTGACGACGAATCTACTGGATGTGTTGCAGGTATTTAACAGTGAGTAGTATGGAGTTACTCATTACAGAAATTGAAAAGAGATCAGCTGTTTACAACAAAAAATTAAAAGAATACAGTGATTGTAATTTCAAGAAAAAACCTTGGGCTGAAGTTTGTTTGCAAGTGACTCAAAACTGGAATGGCTGGAATGAATTGGCAACAAATGACAAGAAAACTAAAGCTAATTTTAAATAACTAAACAAGCCTGTTATTATAAAAATGTAATGAAACCCAAAATTAAGAAAAACATATACTTATTATAATTCGTATGTTGCTACTAAGAACATTGTCATTTTACATTTGCACCAACCACGGGCTAGATGCTGCCATATTGCCAAGACATTGAGCCTTAGGGTGAAATGAAGTAATTTGGAAAGCAGTCACTCACTTCAGTACCTGAAAAATTGGCTCATAAACCAAGTCGAGGTATTCCATCCACGGGACAGTCATAATATTAATCTTCAGCGAGTATTCGATCTTTTCTCCTGACAAAGTTGTACAGTGCGCAGCATGCTTTTACAATGTGGTCTGCTAGCTTTGTTTGAACATCTAAAGGACGGTGAAATATGCGCCATTTATTGGCCAAAATGCCAATAGTGCACAAAAGGCATTGGCCATCCAGTTTGTTCATAAGGCAGTATGTGTGCTTGTGAGCTATTTAAATTACCTGCATTTAGCTTCTCACCAAGTGTTGAATTTTTCAAAATGTTTGAATCAGTGTTAGCACCGTAAGACCCTAATAAATTGCTGTGAAGCAGTAGTTAGCGTCAACTTTAGCGAGGAATAAATTGAAAAAAAGTTTTCGCAGTTGAAAAGCAAAGATCCAGAATTAGACGTCTTCTGTATTTTGATGGGTTTGCTGTCAATTCCACCAATGCAGTTAGGGAAATTTATCCATCGGTAAAATTGTTTTGCAATCTCCTCAGTCCTCTTTTGGTTTTGGCTGACATTTAAAGTGTTGTAGACATTTCAAAGTTGTGCACAACCATCTTTTACAATGCTTCCAATAATACTGGCGCCTAAAAAGTATTCGAAGTGCAATGCACTAAAAAGGTTTCCGTTGGTAAGATATCCGAAAATAAAGTCGCAAATCAACTTATAAAATTAAACAGTTTAAATACTAATTAAGTTTCTGCATAGGGCCAATGCATTACAGTTAATGTTTTCTTATTGTTTCAGGGGCAGAGGTTCAGGAAAAGTGAAAAATTAAAGAATTGTTTTCTAAGAGAGATGGAAGGTCAACAGGTCAACGGAAAACAGCATCAGCAAAAAAATAGCAACTATATTCATTTTGATGAACTTTTTTTGTGCCCTTTGATAAGGGCAGAGTAGGTACGTTTCCCGCAGATAAAATGATGAAGAGCAAGAGCGTTCTCAAGAAAAGTTCACCCATAAGGTACCAATTCTGTTGACGAACAGGCTACGCCTGTAACGCCCAGCAATAACAAAAGCCTAGGGGTTCGTTGGTTGGGGAGGGGGGGGGGGGGGGCAAACAGCGAGGTCATCGGTCCAATCGGATTAGGGAAGGAAGTCGGCCCAGCCCATTCAAAGGAACCATCCCGGCATTTGCCTGAAGTGATTTAGGGAAATCACGGGAAACCTAAATAAGGATAGCCGGACGCTCGTTTGAACCGTCGTCCTCCCGAATGCAAGCCCAATGTGCTAATCACTGCACCACCTCGTTCGGTAAAGCCTAATGATGTCGCGTAGTATGAAACATTATGACTGAATATATTAAAAGCGAAACAGAGCTGTGAAGACAATGAAGATAAAAAATTGCATTGATGTTGGTTCCAATGTCAGGAAAATTAAATGAACAACGTAAACATCACGCTAAAGATGAAATTTTAAACATAATGTGTAGTGCTAAATACTTCAATCGTCAGCCACAACCAGCTTATCCAGAATCATCGGAAATTAGCTCCTCGTCAGAATTACTACACGCAAGATCAAAATCTGCATTCACAGAATACTAGATCACTGCAAAGTTTTGCAGTGACTTTTCGGTCAGCCTTGTGCTCAATCTTCCGCAAGTGGGAGCGATATATGTAACCTGTGAAACCAGTAATATAGCTTAACGGTTATTAATATGTATCAATAAAACAACACATTATTAAATTAAATAGGTTGCTAGTATATTTACTTATTATGTATCACGATAGATAATGTCGATAAATGAATAAAGAATAATTTATTACGCTATTTTTTTACTTAGCTTAAAGTTACTGACCAACATTCTTCTGGTGGTATGTACTCTCTCCACGTCGTATCATTATATACTATTCATGGTACAATTATTCCCAACAGTTCGTCAAAACTACTTTTTGCCAATCCATATACTGGAAAAACTTCTCAGGGTACTCGCATAATTCTAAAAATAATTTGTAAAACTGTCCTTTCAGTAATCCTTGATTTGTTGTTGGATGAACCCAATAAGATGTTTGGGTGGCTTACTTCTTGCTCGAAGCAAAAAAATGATCGCACAAGAAGTTTTAATGATATCCATTGGGAAACTGTTTTAATTTAACGATTTATTTTTCACTGTAGGTTTACCTCGTTGATTTTCAGCAACAGCGATTTTTTTTTGTCGCCGCGCCTAGTAATCGCTAGTGGAAGCCGAACCTTTCAATGTTAACTGCCGGGTTGCCACTGCGAATGCGCAGAGAGCTACTGTTCAGAATGAGATTTTCACTCTGCAGCGGAGTGTGCGCTGATATGAAACTTCCTGGCAGATTAAAACTGTGTGCCCGACCGAGACTCGAACTCGTGACCTTTGCCTTTCGCGTGCAAGTGCTCTACCCTCTGAGCTTCCGAAGCACGACTCACGGCCGGTCCTCACAGCTTTACTTCTGCCAGTATCCGTCTCCTACCTTCCAAACTTTACAGAAGCTCTCCTGCGAAACTTGCAGAACTAGCACTCCTGAAAGAAAGGATATTGCGGAGACATGGCCTAGCCACAGCCTGGGGGATGTTTCCAGAATGAGATTTTCACTCTGCAGCGGAGTGTGCGCTGATATGAAACTTCCTGTCAGATTAAAACTGTGTGCCGGACCGAGACTCGAACTTGGGACCTTTGCCTTTCGCAGGAGAGCTTCTGTTAAGTTTGGAAGGTAGGAGACGAGGTACTGACAGAAGTAAAGCTGTGAGGACGGGGCGTGAGTCGTGCTTGGGTAGCTCAGTTGGAAGTCTGCCTTCGGCGGTGCTACGGCACGGACGTCTGTTTACGTCCCTGCCGGAGTAGTTCGCGCTCGCGCAGTTGTTTACCTCTTCGGAGTACTCGCGCGTTTAGACGACTCGATATAGAATGGCACATGCATACCGAAAGTCGACTCTCAAGATTAGTTTTTCGAATGAATATGCGAGACCGAAAGCCTACGAAATAGAAAGGTTCCTACGATACGAAGTTAAACTTGACTACAACGAACTTATCGGAATCCACCTCTCCATAGTGAGCAGTGTCGTTTACGTCAAGCTGATAAACGATGCAGTATGTGACAGAATCATCCGAGATACTAAACATGGACTCAAATTTCGTCACTCTGATGGACATGTTGGAGAAGTAACTATTGATCGTGCAGGACTGGGCTTACGAAACATACGCATTTTCGAACTTCCCTTCGAGGTTCCGTCTGACTTGGTCGTTGACGCCTTACGCCCATACGGAAGAGTGCTTAGCCACGTTGAGGAAAAATGGTACAACTTCACGACTTACCCCGTTCTCAATGGGATGCGTCAAATCAGAATAGAACTGACACAACATGTACCCTCGTACTTGTTCATCGGCGGATGCATAGCTATGGTCATCTACGATGGACAACCCAAAACATGCTCAGGCTGCGGGAAAGAGGGCCACGTACGTTCCGAATGTATGCAGCGGAGGATAGTGCAAGTTCCAAATGGCGAACCCGTACCTCCGTCCACGTTGACGCCGCTGCCACTAACGTATGCGGACGCATTTCGAGCAGATCCCATCCCGAAGAATGACCAGCTACAGAATCCTGACAGTTTACAGCAACCGACTGCAGCAGAGACCGCCTCCAGTGACGAAACGACGCACACCTCTGCCGCTCCGGCGCCGATGACGCCCTTAACCGAGCGGAAAGGATGGCTAGGAGGTATGGAAATTGATCCTGCGGTTGTGCCGACAGCTGCTTTCGTCCCTGAGCACTGGGAGTCACTTCCGCACTCGGATACGGAGGCGCACACGCGCAAACAACGATCGCCGAAGCGCCACAAGAAACGACGGCTAGCGCCGTCAGATACCTGCTTACTGCAGTCCACGTCAGACGGACTTGGGTGTAACGTCGATACAGTGCATCCGGATGCGCAACGGGAGGTTCTTCCCTCCACACAGCAGTACGACGCGAATCATGCTAGACAGGGGTTGAATACAGACACACCGGACGGAAAGACGACGGAAGGAGTCCCTCCACCCACCGCAGCAACGCCACCGCCTTCGGTCAGCCCGGCCCGAGAGACACAACGGGAGCTGGGCCTCCAGCACAGGAATTGGGCCGACCAATCCGATACTGACCCACACATCGACAACGCACCCGCAATGGCGAGTGCTGTGTCCACCGGATGTTAAATTGCCTGTCAAATTGCAATTATTACGAGACATGTTGCATGCGTCAGAAGTCGACAAAGTTCTGCTGCAGGAAGTATGTGTTGAGAGCTTCTCCGACCTCTATGAGTACGATACGTACATTACACCTACTACCGACGGTGGCAGCGGAACAGCGATACTTCTACGTAGCGACATCGTTGCCGAGGACGTGGTGTACCTGCCGTCAGCGCGAGGACTGGCGCTCTCAGTGCTGGGAGTACGGGTCGTTAGCATTTACGCACCGTCGGGGTCCGACAGACGGCGCGACCGATCCCGATTTTACGCAGAGGATATTGCAACACTATTCTTAGGTCGGTATGAACATGTCTTATTTGGAGGCGACTTCATCTGCGTTCTCGCATTAAAAGATCAACACCCACGTTATACTTCATGCCCGGAGCTGCGGCAACTCATACAGGACATGAATCTCATTGATACATGGGAGAAGATACATGGCGACAGACGTGGATACACCTACGTTACGAGTCACTCTGCAAGTCGTCTCGATCGCATTTACGTAACACGTCGTCTCGAACCTGCGATCCTCGATGCGGAATTGTGGCCTGTCGCCTTTTCAGATCACATAGCATATACACTCCTGGAAATGGAAAAAAGAACACATTGACACCGGTGTGTCAGACCCACCATACTTGCTCCGGACACTGCGAGATGGCTGTACAAGAAATGATCACACGCACAGCACAGCGGACACACCAGGAACCGCGGTGTTGGCCGTCGAATGGCGCTAGCTGCGTAGCATTTGTGCACCGCCGCCGTCAGTTTCAGCCAGTTTGCCGTGGCATACGGAGCTCCATCGCAGTCTTTAACACTGGTAGCATGCCGCGACAGCGTGGACGTGAACCGTATGTGCAGTTGACGGACTTTGAGCGAGGGCTTATAGTGGGCATGCGGGAGGCCGGGTGGACGTACCGCCGAATTGCTCAACACGTGGGGCGTGAGGTCTCCACAGTACATCGATGTTGTCGCCAGTGGTCGGCGGAAGGTGCACGTGCCCGTCGACCTGGGACCGGACCGCAGCGACGCACGGATGCACGCCAAGACCGTAGGATCCTAAGCAGTGCCGTAGGGGACCGCACCGCCACTTCCCAGCAAATTAGGGACACTGTTGCTCCTGGGGTATCGGCGAGGACCATTCGCAACCGTCTCCATGAAGCTGGGCTACGGTCCCGCAAACCGTTAGGCCGTCTTACGCTCACGCCCCAACATCGTGCAGCCCGCCTCCAGTGGTGTCGCGACAGGCGTGAATGGAGGGACGAATGGAGACGTGTCGTCTTCAGCGATGAGAGTCGCTTCTGCCTTGGTGCCAATGATGGTCGTATGCGTGTTTGGCGCCGTGCAGGTGAGCGCCACAATCAGGACTGCATACGACCTTGGCACACAGGGCCAACACCCGGCATCATGGTGTGGGGAGCGATCTCCTACACTGGCCGTACACCTCTGGTGATCGTCGAGGGGACACTGAATAGTGCACGGTACATCCAAACCGTCATCGAACCCATCGTTCTACCATTCCTAGACCGGCAAGGGAACTTGCTGTTCCAACAGGACAATGCACGTCCGCATGTATCCCGTGCCACCCAACGTGCTCTAGAAGGTGTAAGTCAACTACCCTGGCCAGCAAGATCTCCGGATCTGTCCCCCATTGAGCATGTTTGGGACTGGATAAAGCGTCGTCTCACGCGGTCTGCACGTCCAGCACGAACGCTGGTCCAACTGAGGCGCCAGGTGGAAATGGCATTGCAATCGTTCCACAGGACTACATCCAGCATCTCTACGATCGTCTCCATGGGAGAATAGAGGCCTGCATTGCTGCGAAAGGTGGATATACACTGTACTAGTGCCAACATTGTGCATGCTCTGTTGCCTGTGTCTATGTGCCTGTGGTTCTGTCAGTGTGATCATGTGATGTATCTGACCCCAGGAATGTGTCAATAAAGTTTCCCCTTCCTGGGACAATGAATTCACAGTGTTCTTATTTCAATTTCCAGGAGTGTATATGCACGGTCTCCTTGAGTCGTCAACAAGTGTGGAGGAGTCGCAGTGTTTGGAAACTGAATACAGCACACCTCAGGGAACCTGAGTGCAGACGCATAGTCGAAGACGCTTGGCACGTGTGTGAACGACGCCTCCCGACATATCCGACGACGTTGCAGTGGTGGCTGGAATGCGTTAAGCCTGCATTGCGCCGAGCGTTAATTGCATACGGAAGAGAGCAGATGATGTGGAGGCGACACACGACGGAATTTTATTTCACGATGCTCCGTGAACTTTCTGTACAAGCACCTTCACAGGAGCGTCGTGCTGGTATAAAACGAGCACAGGCCCAAATAATGTCTATAACGCGCCGCCGTCTGGAGGATGTCGCAATCCGTGCAAGGGCCTTTGAACGAGTCCGTGGAGAATCACCGTCGATGTATCACGTTATCAGAGAAAAACAACGTAGCCGCAGAACCTTAATACAGACGGTCGTACTGCCAGATGGCTGCCGCATGACAACGCAAAAAGATATTGCCAACGCTTTCGTGGAACACTACGGTCATCTCTATGAAGAAGCGGAACACGATGAGGCAGCCTTTCATGAGGTCCGACGAACGCCCACCGCGTGTCTCGACGAGTCGGCCAACCTGGAGTTAACAGGTGAAATCACAGTTGACGACGTAATGGAAGCGATTAATAAGGGAGCGTCGCACAAATCGCCGGGGCCCGACGGGTTTCCGTTAGAGTTCTATCGTACATTTAAAGATCTCATGATTCCACGATGGACTGCCATGTACTGCGAATTGATGTCTCCCAACGTACCTCTTCCACCCTCCTTCGTGGAAGGAATGATCATCCCCTTCCACAAACCATCTGGCGGCACAGGGATACAGGCCTAGCGGCCACTGACCCTTCTTAATTGCGACTACAAGATCTACGCCAGGATACTTGCAGCACGCTTTAAATGCGTAATACGCCAAGTGATTTCACTCGACCAAACCCAGCTAGGAGGAGATAGCAATATACAAACGGCACTCAGCGACTACCGCGATGTTATCGCACTGGCATCAACATGTCTCCGGGGTGTATTGGTATCGATAGACTTCGATCGCTCATTTGATAGGCTGAGTCATGCTTATCTCACGGACGTGATGACGAAAATGAAGTTTCCGGAAAGTTTTGTCACCGTCGTCATGAGGCTACTCCACGGAGCCGCATCCAAAGTGCTCATCAATGGACGCTCGGTGGGGTCCATCACCATCTCACGATCGGTCAGACAAGGGTGCCCGCTGTCAACGATCTTGTATGCCATCGTGCCATCGCTGTCGAGCCGCTGCTCTGCAGGCTCCGGAATCGACTCCAAGGAATGACGATAAAGCACAACTAGTTTATATGCCGAACATACGCAGATGACCTAGTGTTTTTAGCACGGTCAGGCGACGAGGCAAGAGCTGCCTTGCATTGGAATAATTTGTATTGTGTGGCTACGGGAAGTCGCCTGAACATGGCAAAGTCGGGAGCGATGAACATCGGGAGAGGACTCCCGACAGGAAGTGTGACACCATTACAGCCGATCAACAAGATGAAATGCCTAGGAATTATCTTCACTACAGACGTTCGACGCACGGCGGCACTGAGTTACAGACATCTTCTGCAAACAATTCGTGCGAGTGTCCGAAGTCACAGGTTAAGGGCACTGGATATGATACAACGGGTCACCTTTGCCAATACTTTTCTAGCCTCTCGCATCCCCCACCTGGCACAAGTTCTTCCTATGCCGGTGGTGATGGCCCGCCGAATCCTGGCGGCACTAGGATATTTTGTGAGCACAGGTCTACTTTATAAGGTAGGATACGAAACCCTCACCCTTCCTCGTAGTCGTGGAGGTCTTGGACTAGTCCACGTACGCGACCGAGCAGTGGCTATTTATGTAACCACAATGATAAAGATGTGGACACGACACCAGACAAGTCTGACGGGCACCTTGATAGACGAACTCGCTCCACCTTCTCGTCCGCCTCCGGTAGCGGTGGCTCACATCTCACCATCGCTTGCCCATTTGCGAACCTTCTTTGTGGAACACAGTTATGTACATATGGAACTACCGACTACCAGGACGGCAACGGCATGTGATATATATCACATCTTGACTCGACGACGGCCGAATAATGCCGTAGAGCGCCGCCAACCAACAGTTACGTGATCAGTGGTATGGCGTACAGTGCACCATCCACACCTTGATACGGGAACGCGCGTACTGTGGTATCAGGTGGTAAATGGGAAATACGTGACTCGTTCCAGGTTGCATACAGTTCATATGGCGGACGAGCCACTGTGTCCGCAGTGCAATGTTATAGACACAGAGAAGCATCGCCTGATATGCGGTCCTTCGGCGGACGTATGGTGTTTGGTCAAAAAAATGATCGCCTTCCTCCTTCGGGTGGGGCCGCAAACAATAGAACCACGCACACTACTTCTCGCAGATAGGACATATTATCCCCGAACAAAGACAAACGCAGTGACTTGGATTCGAGGTTTGACTGTGCGTTATCTTTTCCGAGACGGCAGTAAGAATGTGCTTGACTTCTGGGCCTTACTACAGGAACATCAGTCACAGCTTATGAGACATCCGAGATATCGAATATATTACGCAAATTTTTTAGGGAGTGCCTTAATTGATCCCCCACCCAGTTGGGGTGTCCCGGGTAGGAGAATGTAATTATTGTCTATAAGTATCAGAACAAGAAAGGACCAGGACAGTGGAGAGGATCCACAAACACACGTGAAGACGTACCCGACACCAACGCGAGGTATGACGGGATTAGCGAGGTACGCGCCTGAAAGAGGAACGTAGACCGTTATTTTTTGTCCTAACAGAAGCAGGATATTTTTTTAACTATTATGTAAAAAAAAAGTTGGTAGAGCACTTGCCCGAGAAAGGCAAAGCGCCGAGTTCGAGTCTCGGTCGGGCACACAGTTTTAATCTGCCAGGAAGTTTCATCTACTGTTCAGTTTTAATACAGGGTGTTTCAAAAATGACCGGTATATTTGAAACGGCAATAAAAACTAAACGAGCAGCGATAGAAATACACCGTTTGTTGCAATATGCTTGGGACAACAGTACATTTTCAGGCGGACAAACTTTCGAAATTACAGTAGTTACAATTTTCAACAACAGATGGCGCTGCAAGTGATGTGAAAGATATAGAAGACAACGCAGTCTGTGGGTGCGCCATTCTGTACGTCGTCTTTCTGCTGTAAGCGTGTGCTGTTCACAACCTGCAAGTGTGCTGTGGACAACATGGTTTATTCCTTAGAACAGAGGATTTTTCTGGTGTTGGAATTCCACCGACTAGAACACAGTGTTGTTGCAACAAGACGAAGTTTTCAACGGAGGTTTAATGTAACCAAAGGACCGAAAAGCGATACAATAAAGGATCTGTTTGAAAAATTTCAACGGACTGGGAACGTGACGGATGAACGTGCTGGAAAGGTAGGGCGACCGCGTACGGCAACCACAGAGGGCAACGCGCAGCTAGTGCAGCAGGTGATCCAACAGTGGCCTCGGGTTTCCGTTCGCCGTGTTGCAGCTGCGGTCCAAATGACGCCAACGTCCACGTATTGTCTCATGCGCCAGAGTTTACACCTCTATCCATACAAAATTCAAACGCGGCCACCCCTCAGCGCCGATGCCATTGTTGCACGAGAGACATTCGCTAACGATATAGTGCACAGGATTGATGACGGCGATATGCATGTGGGCAGCATTTGGTTTACTGACGAAGCTTATTTTTACCTGGACTGCTTCGTCAATAAACAGAACTGGCGCATATGGGGAACCGAAAAGCCCCATGTTGCAGTCCCATCGTCCCTGCATCCTCAAAAAGTACTGGTCTGGGCCGCCATTTCTTCCAAAGGAATCATTGGCCCATTTTTCAGATCCGAAACGATTACTGCATCACGCTATCTGGACATTCTTCGTGAATTTGTGGCGGTACAAACTGCCTTAGACGACACTGCGAACACCTCGTGGTTTATGCAAGATGGTGCCCGGCCACATCGCACGGCCGACGTCTTTAATTTCCTGAATGAATATTTCAATGATCGTGTGATTGCTTTGGGCTATCCGAAACATACAGGAGGCGGCGTGGATTGGCCTCCCTATTCGCCAGACATGAACCACTGTGACTTCTTTCTGTGGGGACACTTGAAAGACCAGGTGTACCGCCAGAATCCAGAAACAATTGAACAGCTGAAGCAGTACATCTCATCTGCATGTGAAGCCATTCCGCCAGACACGTTGTCAAAGGTTTCTGGTAATTTCATTCAGAGACTACGGCATATTATTGCTACGCATGGTGGATATGTGGAAAATATCGTACTATAGAGTTTCCCAGACCGCAGCGTCATCTGTTTTTGACAATTGTAACTACTGTAATTTCGAAAGTTTGTCTGCCTGAAAATGTACTGTTGTCCCAAGCATATTGCAACAAATGGTGTATTTCTATCGCTGCTCGTTTAGTTTGTATTGCCGTTTCACATATACCGGTCATTTTTGAAACATCCTGTACATACCGCTGCCTTCAGTCAGCCACGTCCGTCCTTTGTGTGTTTTCCGTGTTTGTATTACTAGTGCGCCTTGACTTCAGATTGAAGTTACAACGCATGTTAGTATTTAGAAACTGAAAGGCAGAGAACTGAATAGTCAGTCTCGAGAGATTGTGCATAACCTTTTAATGTATACAGAAGATGATTACACTCAGGGAAGGGACATTCTGGTGCAATAGTTTCAGCTGAGACCCCAACTGGCCACAGGAGTTTCGTGTAGCATTATCCAGAAAATAAAAAGGGAAGGCAGGCTATCTGATTATGGCGGAGGAAGGAAATTTGAAAGTCCAGATAAGAAACGTAGACGCAAAACAGTTATAGAGATTTATAGTTTTGATGAGGTCGTTGTTAGAATTGTGTGCAACACTTGTTGTTGTTGTTGTTGTCTTCAGTCCTGAGACTGGTTTGATGCAGCTCTCCATGCTACTCTCTGCTGTGCAAGCTTCTTCATCTCCCAGTACCTACTGCAACCTACATCCTTCTGAATCTGCTTAGTGTATTCATCTCTTGGTCTCCCTCTACGATTTTTACCCTCCAAGCTGCCCTCCAATGCTTAATTTGTGATCCCTTGATGCCTCAAAACATGTCCTACCAACCGATCCCTTCTTCTAGTCAAGTTGTGCCACAAACTTCTCTTCTCCCCAATCCTATTCAATACCTCCTCATTAGTTACGTGATCTACCCATCTAATCTTCAGCATTCTTCTGTAGCACCACATTTCAAAATTTTCTATTCTCTTCTTGTCCAAACTAGTTATCGTCCATGTTTCACTTCCATACATGGCTACACTCCAAACAAATACTTTCAGAAACGACTTCCTGATACATAAATCTATATTCGATGTTAACAAATTTCTCTTCTTCAGAAACGCTTTCCTTGCCATTGCCAGTCTACATTTTATATCCTCTCTACCAAAAAATGAGTGCCTACAGTGGAAGGAATTATAGAAGTATGGTAGAAGCTATAGACTTTCAAGGTAGCAACACTAGTGCAAGGCGGTTATTAAAGAAATTAATTTTCCGTAGAAAAAAAATCAAGCTAGGTCACATTATTAGAGCGAAGCGAGATCTTATTAAAAAAAATGCATATTTGAAGCAATTAAATTAGAGACGAAAACAGGGACACTTTTTACGTTGGTGAAACCTTCATTTTATCATCACGTTTGAGTGGGAAAGCATGGAAGAGAATACAACTGGTCTCAAAGGGACCACTCCCAATAACAACTCTTGCAGGTGATGAAAATGGCTTTATTCCTAAGTTGCTTGTCATGAGGATGTCAAATAAAGTAACGGGAGATCACCGCAACCACATGAACCAACAAAATTATGAAAAGTGGTTGATAGAAAAGGTGATTCCCAATTTAAAACCTAACTCTGTCCTAATTCTCGGCAATGCCCATATCATTACGTTAAAATAAACAAAGCTCCATCTTTCAATTATCCTAAAGAGTATATCAGAAAGTGGCTAAGGAAGGAACATATGTCACTCTCGGATGACATGCTGAAATCTATTGCATATGCATGAACCAAGCCAAGGTCAGTCGAGTACTCTGTCGATAAGATACAACAAACTGCTGGTCATGTTGTTTTATGGCTTTTTCCTTACCACCGGAATTAAGTCCGATACAGAATATTTGCTCTATTGTTAAAGGTTGTGTGGTTTAAAGCAACGTTCTCTGCAATGCAACATCTGTTAGACATTGTGTGATGAGAAATTTAATTCAGTAACTAAAGAAGATTGGATTCCATTGTACGAACACGTTAAAAAATTGAGCAATGCAGCAATAAATCTCTTTCCAGGATGAAATAAATAAAATAATAATACACATATGTAGCGTAGATCGTGCTAGCGAAAGTGATTACAATGATTCTCACTCTGAAGTTGATAAAGAACTGGAAGGAGTGAGTGAACTGCCTGATAGTAACTGAAAGTCAGTGTATCCTGTTCAACGCGCATACGCTTGCGGCGAGCTCCACGGAAGTTCTCTATGTGACGTCACACATGCTTCTGGCTACGAGTGCATATGGTGGAGGTAGAGCTCTGAGAAGTCTGGCAGTGAGAGTACTTTCAATGTGAGGCAGTCTGATCGGGTTTCGGTTCCTCTGCCACTCCCACTCACTTGTCGCAAACGACCACATACAGAATTGAGGAATAACTGTCTTGGAACTGCCATCGTAAGGCTAGTCTGTGATATACAATCATGCTCATAAATTAAGGATATTTGCAGAATGTGGTGCCACACAACGTGGCACTACACAAATCTAGGCACATAGGGAACACATACAACACAGATCTGTAAGTCCAGAGTATTGGTGATAAGTTGAGAAAACCGTCCCGAAACACATGTGCTACAAAACGCCACTGTTTCCTGCGCATGTACCCCGACATCAATATGGGATATGATCACCATGCACACGTACACAGGCCGCACAACGGTTTGGCATACGCTGGATCAGGTGGTCGAGCAGTTGCTGGGGTATAGCCTCCCATTCTTGCACCAGTGCCTGTCGGAGCACCAGAAGTGTCGTAGGGGTTTGAAGACGTGCAGTGATACGTCGACCGAGAGCATCCCAGACGTACTCGATGGGGTTCAGGTCTGGAGAACAGGCAGGCCACTCTATTCGCTTATATCTTCTGTTTCAAGGTACTCCTCCATGATGGCAGCTCGGTGGGGCCGTGCATTAGCATCCATAAGGAGGAAGGTGGGACCCACTGCACCCCTGAAAAGGCGGACATACTGGTGCAAAATAACGTCTCGATACACCTGACCTGTTACAGTTCCTCTGTCAAAGACATGCAGGGGTGTACGTGCACCAATCATAATCCCAACCCACACCATTAAACCACGACCTCCATACAGGTCCTTTTCAAGGACATTAAAGGGTTGGTGTCTGTGGTGTGCGTACTGTAAGACCTTCGGTACACACACCATCAGATTATTTGACTTCTCGCTCTAACGAAGTAGGCGAGTGTCAGCAATATGTCTCGTGGTCTTATCGTGGCGTGTTTATCTTCTGCCGTTAGGTCAGACGATAGAAATGCCACTTGCACGCTTAGAGTAGCAAATTGACGGTGACCAACTTTTAACAGAACTTGATTAATTTTCGCACACATTTATTAAAATAATAACAACATAAAATTACTTAACTTCATTCTGGATGTTATTTACAATTGACAATCTGAAGTTTCTTTGGTACTCGTACGTTAATCTTATTCTCACATATCTCTGATACTTGACAAAGTGTCTATACATTTATCTCCATGGCTATGTACAGGAATATGATAATCTTATTAGGCGCAGACTAATGGAGACTGGTAAATGTAGGTGCAGATAAATGCAAACTGACTAATTGGAGGTCTGTACACCCCCCCCCCCCCCCCCATGAACCATGGACCTTGCCGTTGGTGGGGAGGCTTGCGTGCCTCAGCGATACAGATGGCCGTACCGTAGGTGCAACCACAACGGAGGGGTATCTGTTGAGAGGCCAGACAAACGTGTGGTTCCTGAAAAGGGGCAGCAGCCTTTTCAGTAGTTGCAGGGGCAACAGTCTGGATGATTGACTGATCTGGCCTTGCAACATTAACCAAAACGGCCTTGCTGTGCTGGTACTGCGAACGGCTGAAAGCAAGGGGAAACTACAGCCGTAATTCTTCCCGAGGACATGCAGCTTTACTGTATGATTAAATGATGATGGCATCCTCTTGGGTAAAATACTCCGGAGATAAAATAGTCCCCCATTCGGATCTCCGGGCGGGGACTACTCAGGAGGATGTCGTTATCAGGAGAAAGAAAACTGGCGTTCTACGGATCGGAGCGTGGAATGTCAGATCCCTTAATCGGGCAGGTAGGTTAGAAAATTTAAAAAGGGAAATGGATAGGTTAAAGTTAGATATAGTGGGAATTAGTGAAGTTCGGTGGCAGGAGGAACAAGAGTTCTGGTCAGGTGACTACAGGGTTATAAACACACAATCAAATAGGGGTAATGCAGGAGTAGGTTTAATAATGAATAGGAAAATAGGAATGCGGGTAAGCTACTACAAACAGCATAGTGAACGCATTATTGTGGCCAAGATAGATACGAAGCCCACACCTACTACAGTAGTACAAGTTTATATGCCAACTAGCTCTGCAGATGATGAAGAAATTGAAGAAATATATGATGAAATAAAAGAAATTATTCAGATAGTGAAGGGAGACGAAAACTTAATAGTAATGGGTGACTGGAATTCGAGTGTAGGAAAAGGGAGAGAAGGAAACATAGTAGGTGAATATGGATTGGGGCTAAGAAATGAAAGAGGAAGCCGCCTAGTAGAATTTTGCACAGAGCACAGCTTAATCATAGCTAACACTTGGTTTGAAAATCATGAAAGAAGGTTGTATACGTGGAAGAACCCTGGAGATACTAAAAGGTATCAGATAGATTATATAATGGTAAGACAGAGATTTAGGAACCAGGTTTTAAGTTGTAAGACATTTCCAGGGGCAGATGTGGACTCTGACCACAATCTATTGGTTATGACCTGTAGATTAAAACTGAAGAAACTGCAAAAATGTGGGAAATTAAGGAGATGGGACCTGGATAAACTGAAAGAACCAGAGGTTGTACAGAGTTTCAGGGAGAGCATAGGGGAACAATTGACAGGAATAGGGGAAAGAAATACAGTAGAAGAAGAATGGGTAGCTCTGAGGGATGTAGTAGTGAAGGCAGCAGAGGATAAAGTAGGTACAAAGACGAGGGCTGCTAGAAATCCTTGGGTAACAGAAGAAATATTGAATTTAATTGATGAAAGGAGAAAATATAAAAATGCAGTAAATGAAGCAGGCAAAAAGGAATACAAACGTCTCAAAAATGAGATCGACAGGAAGTGCAAAATGGCTAAGCAGGGGTGGCTAGAGGACAAATGTAAGGATGTAGAAGCTTATCTCACTAGGGGTAAGATGGATACTGCCTACAGGAAAATCAGAGAGACCTTTGGAGAGAAGAGAACCAAGTGTATGAATATCAAGAGCTCAGATGGCAGCCCAGTTCTAAGCAAAGAAGGGAAGGCAGAAAGGTGGAAGGAGTATATAGAAGGTTTATACAAGGGTGATGTACTTGAGGACAATATTATGGAAATGGAAGAGGATGTAGATGAAGACGAAATGGGAGATACGATACTGCGTGAAGAGTTTGACAGAGCACTGAAAGACCTGAGTCGAAACAAGGCCCCCGGAGTAGACAACATTCCATTAGAACTACTGACGGCCTTGGGAGAGCCAGTCCTGACTACACTCTTCCATCTGGTGAGCAAGATGTATGAGATAGGCGAAATACCCTCAGACTTCAAGAAGAATATAATAATTCCAATCCCAAAGAAAGCAGGTGCTGACAGATGTGAAAATTACCGAACTATCAGTTTAATAAGCCACGGCTGCAAAATACTAACGCGAATTCTTTACAGACGAATGGAAAAACTGGTAGATGCAGACCTCGGGGAGGATCAGTTTGGATTCCGTCGAAATGTTGGAACACGTGAGGCAATACTGACCTTACGACTTATCTTAGAAGAAAGATTAAGAAAAGGCAAACCTACGTTTCTAGCATTTGTAGACTTAGAGAAAGCTTTTGACAATGTTGACTGGAATACTCTTTTTCAAATTCTAAAGGTGGCAGGGGTAAAATACAGGGAGCGAAAGGCTATTTATAATTTGTACAGAAACCAGATGGCAGTCATAAGAATCGAGGGGCATGAAAGGGAAGCAGTGGTTGGGAAAGGAGTGAGACAAGGTTGTAGCCTCTCCCCGATGTTATTCAATCTGTATATTGAGCAAGCAGTAAAGGAAACAAAAGAAAAATTTGGAGTAGGTATTAAAATTCATGGAGACGAAGTAAAAACTTTGAGGTTCGCCGATGACATTGTAATTCTGTCAGAGACGGCAAAGGACTTGGAAGAGCAGTTGAACGGAATGGACAGTGTCTTGAAAGGAGGATATAAGATGAACATTAACAAAAGCAAAACGAGGATAATGGAATGTAGTCAAATTAAATCGGGCGATGCTGAGGGAATTAGATTAGGAAATGAGACACTTAAAGTAGTAAAGGAGTTTTGCTATTTAGGAAGTAAAATAACTGATGATGGTCGAAGTAGAGAGGATATAAAATGTAGACTGGCAATGGCAAGGAAAGCGTTTCTGAAGAAGAGAAATTTGTTAACATCGAATATAGATTTATGTATCAGGAAGTCGTTTCTGAAAGTATTTGTTTGGAGTGTAGCCATGTATGGAAGTGAAACATGGACGATAACTAGTTTGGACAAGAAGAGAATAGAAGCTTTCGAAATGTGGTGCTACAGAAGAATACTGAAGATAAGGTGGATAGATCACGTAACTAATGAGGAGGTATTGAATAGGATTGGGGAGAAGAGAAGTTTGTGGCACAACTTGACTAGAAGAAGGGATCGGTTGGTAGGACATGTTTTGAGGCATCAAGGGATCACAAATTTAGCATTGGAGGGCAGCGTGGAGGGTAAAAATCGTAGAGGGAGACCGTGAGATGAGTACACTAAGCAGATTCAGAAGGATGTAGGTTGCAGTAGGTACTGGGAGATGAAGCAGCTTGCACAGGATAGAGTAGCATGGAGAGCTGCATCAAACCAGTCTCAGGACTGAAGACAACAACAACAACACACTGGTTACAATACCTCGCGTGTTCAGGTGTCACTGCGCGAGTGTGATCCGCGAGGAGAAAAGGTTCTACGTTAGCAGCAATATCATTGGCTGCGTTACATATTAATACGCGGATCGGTGGAAGCAGAATTTGGCCGTCTTTATGGCAGCGCCATCTCGTAGAGCCGAGACGGACGAGCGCTGCACCTGCGCTGTTGTGCTTAGCGGGGCGCGCTCTATTGGGAAAGTTGTGTACGCGCTGACTACGCGGAACTATGTACACAACATTGTCTGGTTTCTGGTTCACGGCAGATGAAAACCCGGCGAAAATTACTGTTCAGGCTATACTTGGACTCTTCCGTGAACATAACCTGGGACCACTGTTCCAATGACCATGTACTGTGTTCTTGACACCGGGCTTTACGGGCTCTCCTGTGACTACGGGTCATTGGAATGCACCTTGCAGGTCTCCGGGCGAATAAACCATGTCTGTTCAGTCGTCTGTACACTGTGTGTCTGGAGACAACTGTTCCAGTGGCTGCGGTAAGGTCGCGAGCAAGGCTACCCGCAGTACTCCGTGACCGTTTGCGGGCGCTGATGGTGAGATATCGGTCTTCTTGTGGTGTTGTACACTGTGGGCGTCCCGTACTGTAGCGCCTGGACACGTTTCCTGTCTGCCAGAATCGTTGCATAATCTTGAGATCGCACTTTTTGGCACATGAAGGGCCCGCGCTACGGCCTACTATGTTTGACCAGCCTCCAGTCGCCATAGTATTCTACCCCTCATAACGTCATCAATATGTGTTCTTTGAGCCATTTTCAACACACAGTCAGCATTAGCACGTCTGCACACTTACTCGCTGCGCCGTACTCTGACATGCACTAACACACCTCTGCGTATGTGGACTGCTGATAGCGCCACCGTGCTACGACCGCAGGTCCAATGCACCGCATGGTAATACCCCGAGGTGATTTAAACACGCAAACCGCCCACCAGAGCCGGCCGGAGTGACCGAGCAGCTCTAGGCGCTACAGTCTGGAACCGCGCGACCGCTACGGTCGCAGGTTCGAATCCTGCTTCGGGCATGGATGTGTATGATGTCCTTAGGTAAGTTAGGTTTAAGTACTTCTAAGTTCTAGGGGACTGATGACCTCTGCAGTTAAGTCCCATAGTGCTCAGAGCCATTTTTTGGAGCCGCCCACCAGAGCGTTGTTTCACCATGTATCAGCATTATCCTTAATTTATGAGCATGAGTTTAGATTACGAAGCCAGAAGGTTTGTGCATCGTAGATTCAGAAAAGGTCTATGTGCCAAAGACACTAATCTACTGTGAATAAATATACTAAGAGACAAAAAGGACTCGCTGCGGAGGAATTATCCGAACTGGAAAATTATCGAGACAATAGCACGTTGGTCCACCTCTGGCCATTAAGCAATCAGTTGTTGATAGAGTTGTTAGATGTTCTAAGGGATATCGTACTAAATTCTGTCCAATTGGAGCGTTAGATCGTAAAAACCCCAGCTGACTGGAAGGCCCTACTCAAAATTCCCCTAGAGATCCGGTGACTTTGCTGGCCACGATAGGCTTCTGCAAGCATGAAGACAAGCTGTAGAAGCTCTCGCCATGTGCAGGTGGACATAATATTGCTGACATTACTTAACACTTCCAGACTGAGATGCCGTGGTCCATACATTAAACTCTCCTCTGACGTTTCGCCTTCGACTGCGGAAGGCATCCTCCGAGGACAAGCGGCGAACTGCAACGAGACCGCGGGTGAGCGCGTATATATAAGCCATCCAGAGGGCGCCGCTGTCAATCACGTGACGTCGGCTGTGCTATAATCTCTGATATTGCCAAATTTCTCAATTGGAATTAATCGATTGTCACGCTGTTGCTGCAGTGTTGACATCCATATCTTATCCAGCTTAATGCCTTCATCTTTTCTATTAAAATTATTGCAGTGTTTGTCAATCTCAATGGCCTCTCTGTACATTCACGCATAATAATGCTACGTCTTTGCTATGACGGTCGTCTCACTAAACTTTATTTCATGATCACCTTCCTGAAACACATGATCCGCTACATCTAATTTATCAATATGTCCGAGGTGGCAGTTCCTTTTATGTTCACCCAGACGGGTGTTGACGTTTCTTTTTGTTATACCTGTATAGACCTTTCCACAACTGCACGGAATTTTATAGACACCTGGTGTAGCTAGATGTTTTGTCGCTTATCTTTTACGGATTTTAAACATTCTTTTATTTTCGTGGTGGGTCTGGAAACAGTTTCCACATCGTACTTGCTTAAATTTGTTTTCCAGTGCGATCAGTGACCTTACTGATTAATGGTAAGATCACTTTCCCCTTGTGCTGGTGTCTAGCCTCGTCCGTCGTGGTTGTCAGCCTAGGGCGTAGTCCACCATCTATCTCTCTGTTGGAATACCTATTCTTCTTGAAAGTCGCTCTAAGGTGTTCAATTTCATCGTCTAAGTGAGCTGGTTCACATATTTTTTGTGCCCTGTCTATTAATGTTTTTTAGAAATTTTAACAATTTTCAGCAATTTTAAGCAAGTCCGACGTGGAAACTGTTTTCAGACCCACCACGAAAATAAAATAATGTTTAAGATCCGTAAAAGATAAACGACATTCTCTAGCTACACCAGTTATCTATAAAATTCCGTGTAGTTGTGGAAAGGTCTATATTGTTGTTGTTGTTGTTGTCTTCAGTCCTGAGACTGGTTTGATGCAGCTCTCCATGCTACTCTATCCTGTGCAAGCTGCTTCATCTCCCAGTACCTACTGCAACCTACATCCTTCTGAATCTGCTTAGTGTACTCATCTCTCGGTCTCCCTCTACGATTTTTACCCTCCACGCTGCCCTCCAATGCTAAATTTGTGATCCCTTGATGCCTCAAAACATGTCCTACCAACCGATCCCTTCTTCTAGTCAAGTTGTGCCACAAACTTCTCTTCTCCCCAATCCTATTCAATACCTCCTCATTAGTTACGTGATCTATCCACCTTATCTTCAGTATTCTTCTGTAGCACCACATTTCGAAAGCTTCTATTCTCTTCTTGTCCAAACTAGTTATCGTCCATGTTTCACTTCCATACATGGCTACACTCCAAACAAATACTTTCAGAAACGACTTCCTGATACATAAATCTATATTCGATGTTAACAAATTTCTCTTCTTCAGAAACGCTTTCCTTGCCATTGCCAGTCTACATTTTATATCCTCTCTACTTCGACCATCATCAGTTATTTTACTTCCTAAATAGCAAAACTCCTTTACTACTTTAAGTGTCTCATTTCCTAATCTAATTCCCTCAGCATCACCCGATTTAATTTGACTACATTCCATTATCCTCGTTTTGCTTTTGTTGATGTTTATCTTACATCCTCCTTTCAAGACACTGTACATTCCGTTCAACTGCTCTTCCAAGTCCTTTGCCGTCTCTGACAGAATTACAATGTCATCGGCGAACCTCAAAGTTTTTACTTCTTCTCCATGAATTTTAATACCTACTCCAAATTTTTCTTTTGCTTCCTTTACAGCTTGCTCAATATACAGATTGAATAACATCAGGGAGAGGCTACAACCCTGTCTCACTCCTTCCCTTTCATGCCCCTCGACTCTTATGACTGCCATCTGGTTTCTGTACAAAT
Source organism: Schistocerca gregaria (assembly GCF_023897955.1). NCBI lineage: Eukaryota > Metazoa > Arthropoda > Insecta > Orthoptera > Acrididae > Schistocerca > Schistocerca gregaria. The sequence continues at coordinate 753,020,266 of NC_064931.1, forward strand.
TGTAAATAGTCTTTCGCTCCCTGTATTTTACCCCTGCCACCTTTAGAATTTGAAAGAGAGTATTCCAGTCAACATTGTCAAAAGCTTTCTCTAAGTCTACAAATGCTAGAAACGTAGGTTTGCCTTTTCTTCATCTTTCTTCTAAGATAAGTCGTAAGGTCAGTATTGCCTCATGTGTTCCAACATTTCTACGAAATCCAAACTGATCCTCTCCAAGGTCCGCATCTACCAGTTTTTCCATTCGTCTGTAAAGAATTCGCGTTAGTATTTTGCAGCTGTGACTTATTAACTGATAGTTCGGTAATTTTCACATCTGTCAGCACCTGCTTTCTTTGGGATTGGAATTATTATATTCTTCTTGAAGTCTGAGGGTATTTCGCCTGTCTCATACATCTTGCTCACCAGCTGGTAGAGTTTTGTCATGACTGGCTCTCCCAAGGCCGTCAGTAGTTCTAATGCAATGTTGTCTACTCCGGGGGCCTTGTTTCGACTCATGTCTTTCAGTGCTCTGTCAAACTCTTCACGCAGTATCGTATCTCCCATTTCGTCTTCATCTACATCCTCTTCCATTTCCATAATATTGTCCTCAAGTACATCGCCCTTGTATAAACCTTCTATATACTCCTTCCACCTTTCTGCCTTCCCTTCTTTGCTTAGAACTGGGTTGCCATCTGAGCTCTTGATATTCATACACGTGGTTCTCTTCTCTCCAAAGGTCTCTTTAATTTTCCTGTAGGTAGTATCTATCTTACCTCTAGTGAGATAAGCTTCTACATCCTTACATTTGTCCTCTAGCCATCCCTGTTTAGCCATTATGCACTTCCTGTCGATCTCATTTTTGAGAAGTTAGTATTCCTTTTTGCCTGCTTCATTTACTGCATTTTTATATTTTCTCCTTTCATCAATTAAATTCATAATTTCTTCTGTTACCCAATGATTTCTACTAGCCCTTGTCTTTTTACCTACTTGATCCTCTGCTGCCTTCACTACTTCATCCCTCAAAGCTACCCATTCTTCTTCTACTATATTTCTTTCCCCCATTCCTGTCAATTGTTCCCTTATGCTCTCCCTGAAACTCTGTACAACCTCTTGTTCTTTCAGTTTATCCAGGTCCCATCTCCTTAATTTCCCACGTTTTTGCAGTTTCTTCAGTTTTAATCTACAGGTCATAACCAACAGAATGTGGTCAGAGTCCACATCTGCCCCTGGAAATGTCTTACAACTTAAAACCTGGTTCCTAAATTTCTGTCTTACCATTATATAATCTATCTGATACCTTTTAGTATCTCCAGGATTCTTCCATGTATACAACCTTCTTTCATGATTCTTAAACCAAGTGTTAGCTATGATTAAGTAGTGCTCTGTGCAAAATTCTACTAGGCGGCTTCCACTTTCATTTCTTAGCCCCAATCCATATTCACCTACTATGTTTCCTTCTCTCCCTTTTCCTACACTCGAATTCCAGTCACCCATTACTATTAAATTTTCGTCTCCCTTCACTATCTGAATAATTTCTTTTATTTCATCGTACATTTCTTCAATTTCTTCGTCATCTGCTGAGCTAGTTGGCATATAAACTTTTACTACTGTAGTAGGTGTGGGCTTCGAATCTATCTTGGGCACAATAATGCGTTCATTATACTGTTTGTAGTAGCTTACCCGCATTCCTATTTTCCTGTTCATTATTAAACCTACTCCTGCATTACCCCTATTTGATTTTGTGTTTATAACCCTGTAGTCACCTGACCAGATGTCTTGTTCCTCCTGCCACCGAACTTCACTAATTCCCACTATATCTAACTTTAACCTATCCATTTCCCTTTTTAAATTTTCTAACCTACCTGCCCGATTAAGGGATCTGACATTCCACGCTCCGATCCGTAGAACGCCAGTTTTCTTTCTCCTGATAACCACATCCTCTTGAGTAGTCCCCGCCCGGAGATCCGAATGGGGGACTCTTTTACCTCCGGAATATTTTACCCAAGAGGACGCAATCATCATTTAATCATACAGTAAAGCTGCATGTCCTCGGGAAAAATTACGGCTGTAGTTTCCCCTTGCTTTCAGCCGTTCGCAGTACCAGCACAAAAAGGCCGTTTTGGTTAGTGTTACAAGGCCAGATCAGTCAATCATCCAGACTGTTGCCCCTGCAACTACTGAAAAGGCTGCTGCCCCTCTTCAGGAACCATACGTTTGTCTGGCCTTTCAACAGATACCCCTCCGTTGTGGTTGCACCTACGGTACGGCCATCTGTATCGCTGAGGCATGCAAGCCTCCCCACCAACGGCAAGGTCCATGGTTCATGGGGGGGAAGGTCTATATAGGTATAACAAAAAGAAGCGTCAACACCCGTCTGGATGAACATAAAATAAACTGCCACCTCGGTCATATTGATAAATCGGCTGTCGCAGATCATGTGTTTCAGGAAGGTAATCATGAAATAAGGTTTAGTGAGGCGACCGTCATAGCAAAGACGTCGCTTTATTATGTGCGAGTGTAGAGAGAGGCTAGTGAGATTGCCAAACACTGCAATAATTTTAATAGAAAAGATGGAGGCATTAAGCAGGATAAGATATGGATGTCAACATTGCAGCAACAGCGTGACAGTCGATTAATTCCAATTGAGAAATTTGGCAATATCAGAGATTATAGCACAGCCGACGTCACGTGATTGACTGCGGCGGCCTCTGGATGGCTTATATATACGCGCTCACTTGTGCTCTCGTTGCAGTTCGCCGCTTGTCCTCGGAGGATGCCTTCCGCAGTCGAAGGCGAAACGTCAGAGGAGAGTTTAATGTATGGACCACGGCATCTTAGTCTGGAAGTGTTAAGTAATGTCAGCAATATTATGTCCACCTGCACATGGCGAGAGCTTCTACAGCTTGTCTTCATGCTTGCAGAAGCCTATCTTGGCCAGCAAAGTCACCGGATCTCTCCCCAATTGAGACCATCTAGGGGAATTTTGAGTAGCGCCCTCCAATCAGCTGGGGTTTTTACGATCTAACGCTCCAATTGGACAGAATTTAGCACGATATCCCTTAGAACATCCAACAACTCTATCAACAACTGATTGCTTAATGGCCAGAGGTGGACCAACGTGCTATTGTCTCGATAATTTTTGAAACTCTTTCTCTTGAATAAATCATCCAATTTTTTGAAACTGTAATCATTTGTTTGTCTGTACATGTCCATCACATCTACTGATTTCCGTCCCATTTGGATAATTCTTTAATGGTGGATCGTTTTCTCGATTGCCTAAGAGTGTATAGCGACGATAATGGAAAGTGTTGCACCATTGAGAGCCAGTTCGATATTTATCGCACTTTCTGGAGATGTTCATCACGTAACGAGTATTAAATGATTAAGCTTCTATTCCATTTGAAAGTCATGTCAATCATCAGTATGAGATGTCACTGCCACAGACATGAGTACACTCTCACATTCGTTTTGATATGGAAGCAAACAGCCTCCAGATGTCATTTTGAAGGATTTTTTGGTATGCTTGAAATACATGCTGCATTAGTTCATAAAAAATATTAGCTAGACGCTGGTATGAAACTATTCGTCTTAGAATCGCATCCCAGATGTGCTCTATGCATTACTCATCGGGGACTGGGCGAGCCAGGCAAGAATTTTGCATTCATCAAGGGATTTCATGGTTTGAAGTGCACTGAGTGGACTCTCGTTGTTCTACTCGCATATTCTATTTGCATGATAACAGGGTGTCCAATTCTTAAGACATAGAGGTGAGCAGTCAGCCTCCTTTCTACAATTACCAAATCAAATGGATGTTCAGATACAACAGTTCTCACACCATGATGCAATGAGTTGGATAGGTATGCATTCTGAGAATCTCTACTTCCTGTGACATTTCATCAGGCCGTCTACGGACAGGCCCCGTACCAGCGCACAGCTTCAATACAATGCTTTATCCACGTTTGCGCTGATTACACACAAATGCAAATTAGTATGACAAAGTAAGATACGGCAAATGAAAGAGGAGTTTGAGGCTAATCAGCCGAGATACTGGTACGATTTATACGAATTTTGTAAACAAATTTGCAAGTCGGCCGATGTGACCGAACGGTTCTAGGATCTACAGTTTGGAACCGCGCAACCGCTACGGTCGCAGGTTCGAATCCTGCCTCCGGCATGGATGTGTGTGATATCCTTAGGTTAGTTAGGTTTAAGTAGTTCTAAGTTTTAGGGGACTGATGACCTAAGCAGTTAAGTCTCATAGTGCTCAGAGCCATTTGAGCCAAATTTGCAACATTTGCAATTTACTGAATAATTTGTAACTTTTGAACCAATGCAAGTACAGAGTAGGGCGAGTGCTCATTTGAAAGGTCTCATCGAAGTGCAACGACTAAGAAATTTGCACTATTAATATTTCACTGGTAAAACACCAATTTTATTAATTTGCTGCTAATAATTAATCATAACAAGCAACACAAGGCAGATACACTATCAGCAAGGCAGTGTCGTTATATCCATTTGAACATCATTAGTCTGCGATATTTGTAATTATTATATGTTGTCTTTGTTTACTAATAATTTTTGCATTGTTTTGCTCATATCTGTTTAACTTTTGTATATAAGTAAATTTTGATCAACGCATTAGAAAGAATGCTTCAAAGTGGTACCTTATAAAGAACTGTGAGGTTATTTAGTGGCACAAATGAACAAAAACTTATTTTCGCGCTCTGCAAAGATAAGTTTCACAAAACATTAAAACATTAATTCTGGACAAACAACTGCAGCTACAGATTAGTGTAATGTACGTTTTTGATGAGAATTTGAGAGCGCATATAATGACGCATACAGAATTAAGATTGCTCTTCTATGTAAAAAGTTATCCAAAGAAGTGGTGATCAATGGAAAGGAGTTAGATGGCGTAGCTTGGAGAATTTGGGTTAGAGGGTATTTAAGCAGGCACTCCGCTGCTCGACTCGCTGCGGCCCACTTCGTTACCGTCGCTCGCCTACGCCACTAGACCATCACAATGTCCGGGCGTAGGAAAGGAGGAAGAGGCAAGATTGCTGCCGCCGTCGAGCTTCTGCTAAAGGCAGTCGGGAGCAACGGTTGCGGTAACAAGAAGAAGAAGAAGCGGAAGTCCGTGGCACAATTACAGTGCTATAAGTGCCAGAAGATGGGACACAGCCAGGAACTATGACGGCGCGGTGCGGTGGCGTGTGTGATGTGCGGGAAACCGCACGATACACGCAACTGCGACAAACGAAGGGGCACCGCGGCCGCGTGCATAAATTGCGGCGGCGCGCACGACGCAAATTCGCGCAGCTGCGGCGACCTGAAGTCTGGGAAGCGGCAGAAAGGGGTCACCACACATGAAAAGATGAGGTGGACACCACGCCTTCCTACTCAAGCAGGGGAGGCGAGCAGCACCACAACAATGACGAGGAGGCCGTGTTTCGCGAAACGTTGCGGAAAGCCAGCCAGGACGCCATTGCCGCGCTCAAATCCGCCGTGGCGGAAGAGAAGGCGGTTGTGAGGGCTGGAACTCGGCGAGATGCGTCGTGAGGTGACTCAATTGAGCGTAGCCCTGTACCTGGCATCTCGCAAGACATCTGAAGAGCCGCGACCCCCACCAGTACGGGGGTGGATGCAGAAACGCAAACAACTGTTTCCCTGGCTGATGCGACAACGTAGGTTGCTAGGGAGGTGGTCACGGAGTTGGAGACACCAGCCGACAGCAAGAAGACGGCCCCCTCGGAAACGGCCGCCCCTTCTGCTTCTGCAGATACGCAGACGGCGGAAGAGGCGGCCATGGAGACCGAGGGAGAAGAAGACGAGCCGGAATTTGAGTGCCTGCCCCTCCCCAATAAGAATTGTGTGAGGGAGGTACTCGGCAAGATCGCAGACTCCCTACGCGACGGCAGCTGTTCCCACCATGGAAACAGATACCGCTTCACTGAAACAGATATCCCTCCCCTCCCCCACAAACAGTATTCCTTCCACAGGGGGTGCGAACCCCCAAACCAGAAGGTTAAAGGGAGGGAACTCGCCCGGCGTGCAGATCTGGAGTTAATAAACTGCTACCCGACCTTCACCGACGACAACTGGAAGTAGATGACGGAACCAGCCGTCCTGTACATCAAACAGAACACGCCGCTAGTGAACACCTTGCGTCTGAACAAAATCGAGTTCTGACAGCCAGGAAACCACAAGAAGAAGAAGAATAAGAAGCCGCCAGAGACATATGACCGATAATTCTTTGTTGCAGATAACCCAGAGGCCCATCCAGAACCAGAGGCAAAACAATCCAACTAGCGAGGAATAGAGGAGGAGCAGCTTCCTAAAGCTTAAACTCCTATGACTCGGGCCAAGGACAAGGCCCGTCATTTTAGCGTCAGTGACAACAGCTCGAGGAGAGAGTTCTGCGCGCCTTTGGCGACGGCAGACTTGCGTTGCTCGACACGACACTTTGGTGATAGTTTTTGCAGATGCAGAAGTGCTGCAACTTTCGCATGTGCGCGCAAACGGAAGACAGGAGTTTTCACGAAGAATCCGGACTTCGGTCATTTTTAGTGTGGAACACAGTAGGGACTTGTGTTTTTCACGCGTTGTGTGTTTTGGTGATTGGTTTTGTAAGCAAACGGGACTTTGCTGCAAAATAGTAGCTGTGGGTCTGTTTCCATTGGAGGGCCGCCACACTTAGCCGCTGAAGCTCTACTGTGGGACTCTTTACTTTGAGCTTTGCGAACTGTGTTTTGGGATATCAACGGGCATTAGTTTCTGATACGGTCAGATTTAACTCTAATTGTTTTTACCACGTTTAGGTGATTGATTCTGAAACAGTACCACTGCACTTTAACTGTATTTAAACCAGTCAGGCTTTGAATATTTTGTGGCATCCGACACCGAATTCGCGTTAGTGTCGGGAGAACTTTATATCATAGCGATTAGGCCATGTTATAGCGAAGTGATCGATTTGCTAAATATCGATCGATGTTATTCAGCATTGAACAACTTTTATTACAATTCATAGAGTTTTCAGTATCGCAATTGGTCACTCGAGCAGTAATTAAAGCACCACGTAACTGTTTGGAAGACGCCAGAATGAGATTATCACCCTGCAGCGGAGTTTGCGCTGATGTGAAACTTCCTGGAAGATCAAAACTGTGTGCCGGACCGAGATTCGAACTCGGGACCTTTGCCTTTCGCGGGCAAGTGCACTACCGTCTGAGCTACCCAAGCAGGACTCACGCCCCGTCCTCACAACTTTGGAAGATACTACCAGAGAACTGTATTTGTGAATTTTAAGAACTTAAAACACACATTGGATTTGTCATTTGAATTCAGCCCTTGTTAACATTTGTACTTGCGGTCAGCAGCATCGAAAGTGTTTTATTTATGCACTTTCAACATTCTGGCAATTACACCGTTTACTTATGTGCCAGCATTTCACATTTGCAGTGGATTATCTCGCGCTTACATTAACCTTTGCTCTTGCAAAGTTAATCACTCAACTATGTCACCTAGACAAATCTGTTCCAGAAATTACATTACTCTACACTGATTTTGTTGTTGCGATTTTTTTCCGTCAGTGTGTTATAGAAAGTTCATAAGGGAGGTTCACTGTACAGCACGGCACTCACAGAACTATTGAAAAAGAGTGCGGAACTTGTGTGGGCAGTGGAATGTCGGAGGGCGTTAGAGGAGCTGAAGACAGTTTTGATGTCTAGTCCCGTATTGGTGTTCCCAGATTTAGAGAGGACGTTTATATAGTTCAAAATGGTTCAACTGACTCTGAGTACCAAGAGACTTAACTTCTGAGGACATCACACACATCCATGCCCGAGGCAGAATTCGAACCTGCGACCGTACCGGTCGCGCGGTTCCAGACTGTAGCGCCTAGAACGCCTCGGTCACTCCGGCCAGCGTTTATATAGTCCTGTGACATTTAATCCTGCTCTCGGGTGTGTTCTGGGTCAGTAGATCAGTGGTGGGGAACATCCTATTGCTTTTGCATCGAGACAGCTTAATAGGAATGAGAGAAACTATATGACTATAGAGAAATCCTTAGCCTCACATACACACATCAAAAAAAGTTTTGCATCACCTCATTTCCGAGAGTTCCGGAACATGTACAAAAAACTGGAATAGAGATCAACATCATTTCCACCCTTTTGACTGCTCATGAAAACCACGCATTGCATGTTGTACCACCATACAGCGAGACCTTCAGAGGCAGTGGTACAGATTGCTGTACACATCGGTACCTCTAATACCCAGTAGCACGTCCTCTTGCGTTGATGCATGCCTGTATTCGTCGTGGCATACTATCCACAAGTTCATCAAGGCACTGTTGGTCCAGACTGACCCACTCCTCAACGGTGATTCGACGTAGATCCCTTAGAGTGGTTGTTGGGTCACGTCGTCCATAAACAGCCCTTTGCAATCTATCCTAGGCATGTCTCGATGGGGTTCATGTCTGGAGAACATGCCGGCCACTCTAGTCGAGAGATCTCGTTATCTTGAAGGATGATGTGCACGATGGTGGCGCAAATTGTCGTCCATGAAGACGAATACCTCGCCAATATGGTTGTACTATGGGTCGGAGGATGGCATTCACGTATCGTACAGCGGTTACGGCGGCTTCCATGCCTACCGGCGGCGTACTTCGGCCCCACATAATTTCACCCCAAATCAACAGGAAACCCCTACATTTCTGCACTCCCTGGGCTGTGCGTCTAAGGCGTTCAACCTGACCGGGTTGCCTCCAAACATGTCTCCGACAATTGTCTGGTTGAAGGCATATGCGACACTCATCGTTGAAGAGAACGTGATGCCAATCCTGAGCGGTCCATTTGGCATGTTGTTTGGCCCATCTGTACCTCGCTGCATGATGTCATGGTTGCAAAAGGAGACCTCGCTTTGGACGTTGGGAGTGAAGTTGAGCATCATGCAGCCTATTGTGCACATTTTCAGTCGTAACACGACGTCCTGTGGCTACACGAAAAGTATTATTCAATAGGGTGGCGTTGCTGTCAGGGTTCCTCCGAGCCATAATCCGTAGGTAGCGGTCACCCACTGCAGTATTAGCCCTTGGGCGGCATGAGCGAAGCATGTCATCGACAGTTCTCTGTATCTCCTTCATGTCCGAACAACATCGCTCTGGTTCACTCCGAGACGCCTGGGCACTTCCCTTATTGAGAGCCCTTCCTGGCTCAAAGTAACAATGTGGACGCGATCGAGCCGCGGTATTGGGCGTCTAGGCATGGGTGAACTACAGACAACACGAGTCGTGTACCTCCTTCCTGGTGGAATGACAGGAACTGATCGGCTGTCGGGCCCCCTCTGTCTAATACGCGCTGCTCATGCAGGATTGTTTATATCTTTGGGCGGGTTTAGTGACATCTCTGATCAGTCAAAGGGACTCTGTCTGCGATACAGTATCCACAGTCAACGTCTGTCTTCAGGAGTTCTGGGAACTGGGGTGATGCAAAAAATTTTTTGATGTGTGTATGAAATGATGTGTTTTTGATGTTACCTTTACAGGAAGCAGTTTGAAGCGGTAACTGATCACATGCTCTGAAGTGGGTATTACAGCTGAAGGACCCATACAGTAGACTAACTAGATGCGCTTTAAGACTCCGTAAGTTTGACTAAGAAGTAATTCGGAAACCAGGAAAGTAACATGAAAATTCAGACACTTTGAGCAGGAGCAATAGTACAAGTACTGTGCCAGGCCGTAGCTAAGTGACAAGGAGCACGGAACATGGACAGCGACAACAGGCAATACATGACGCAACTGCAGTTAAGCACGTGTTACGGTCTCTTGTGGAAGGTCACAAGCTTAGTGTCATGAGTGACGGTAGCACCCACCAAGAAGGTAGAAGTTCTAAAGGAAATGCATGATCTTGTGCTGCTTAATCATAGGGGGTGCAGGGGCAGTAGCATGATGGTTGTCCCTGTCCTCGGGTTATCATACACCAAGGCGGAGGACGGGAAGGATTCTAGTTGTGCCAGAGCTGTACCTCTTCGTCTGGAGCAGGATGGGGGTGTTGCGGAACCAACATCTGGAAGGAGGAGTTCTGTCTACCAGACAAGACGATCATGCTCCAGAAGCTGGAAAGAGAGATCGACTATGCAAAGGCTTCAGAGAATACTATGAACTGAGACTCAGGGGTCATGCATTAGCCAATGCAGTCTGAGTTTACTGTTTCTAAATCTACATCCATATTCCGCAAGCCACCTGACGGTGTGTGGCGGAGGGTACCCTGAGTACCTCTACCGGTTCTCCCTTCTGTTCCAGTCTCGTAGTGTTCGTGGAAAGAAGGATTGTCGGTATGCTTCTGTGTGGGCTCTAATCTCTCTGATTTTATCCTCGTGGTCTCTTCGCGAGATATGCGTACGAGGGAGCAATATACTGCTTGATTCTTCGGTGAAGGTATGTTCTCGAAACTTTAACAAAAGCCCGTACCGAGCTACTGAGCGTCTCTCTTGCAGAGTCTTCCACTGGAGTTTATCTGTCATCTCTGCAACGCTTTCGCGATTACTAAATGATCCTGTAACGAAGCGCGCTGCTCTCCGTTGGGTCTTCACCACCTCTTCTATCAACCCTATCTGCTAGGGATCCCACACCGGTGAGCAGTATTCAAGCAGTGGGCGAACAAGCGTACTGTAACCTATTTCCTTTGTTTTCGGACTGCATTACCTTAAGATTCTTCCAATGAATCTCAGTCTGGCATCTGCTTTACCGACAATGAACTTTATATGATCATTCCATTTTAAATCACTCCTAATGCGTACTCCCAGATAATTTATGGAATTAACTGCTTCCAGTTGCTGATCTGCTATTTTGTAGCTAAATGATAAGGGATCTATCTTTCTATGTATCCGCAGCACATTACACTTGTCTACATTGAGATTCAATTGCCATTCCCTGCACATGCGTCAATTCGCTGCAGATCCTCGTGCATTACAGTACAAATTTCCATTGTTACAACCTCTCGATACACCAAAGTATCATCTGCAAAAAGCCTCAGTGAACTTCCGATGTCATCTACAAGGCCATTTATGTATATTGTGAATAGCAACGGTCCTATGACACTCCCCTGCGGCACACCTGAAATCACTCTTACTTCGGAAGACTTCTCTCCATTGAGAATGACATGCTGCGTTCTGTTACCTAGGAACTCTTCAATCCAATCACACAATTGGTCTGATAGTCCATATGCTCTTACTTTGTACATTAAAAGACTATGGGAAAGCCGGCCGCGGTGGCCGTTCGGTTCTAGGCGCTACAGTCCGGAACCGCTGGACTGCTACGGTCTCCGTTTAGAATCCTGCCTCGGCATGGATGTGTGTGATGTCTTAGGTTATTAGGTTTAAGTAGTTCTAAGTTCTAGGGGACTGATGACCTAAGATGTTAAGTCCCATAGTGCTCAGAGCCATTTTTTTTACTATGGGAAACTGTATCGAATGCCTTGCGGAAGTCAAGAAACACGGCATCTGCCTGTCAACCCGTGTCTATGGTCCTCTGAGTCTCGTGGACGAAAAGCGGCAGCCGGGTTTCACACGATCGTCTTTTTCGAAACCCATGCTGATTCCTACAGAGTAGATTTCTAGTCTCCAGAGAAGTCTTTATACTCGAACATAATACGTGTTCCAAAATTCTACAACTGATCGACGTTAGAGATATAGGTCTATAGTTCTGCACATCTGTTCGATGCCCCTTTTTGAAACCTGGGATGACCTGTGCCCTTTTCCAATCCTTTTGAACGCTACGCTCTTCTAGAGACCTACGGTACACCGCTGCAAGCAGGGGGGCAAGTTCCTTCGCGTACTCTGTGTAAAATCCAACTGGTATCCCATCAGGACCAGCGGCCTTTCCTTTTTTCAGCGATTTTAATTGTTTCTCTATCCCTCTGTCTTCTATTTCGATATCTACCATTTTGTCATCGGTGCGACGATCTAGAGAAGGAACTACAGTGCAGTCTTCCTCTGTGAAACAGCTTTGGAAAAAGACATTTAGTATTTCGGGCTTAAGTCTGTCATCCTCTGTTTTAGTACCATTTTGGTCACAGAGTGTCTGGACATTTTGTTTTGATCCACCTACCACTTTGACATAAGACCAAAATTTCTTATGATTTTCTGTCAAGTCAGTACATAGAACTTTACTTTCGAATTCATTGAACGCCTCTCGCATAGCCCTCCTCACATTACATTTCGCTTGGCCTAATTTTTGTTTGTCTGCAAGGCTTTGGCTATGTTTATGTTTGCTGTGAAGTTCCCTTTGCTTCCGCAGCAGTTTTCTAACTCGGTTGTTGTACCACGGTGGCTCTTTTTCATCTCTTACGATCTTGCTTGGCACATGCTCATTTAACGCGTATTGTACGATGGCTCTGAACTTTGTCCACTGATCCTCAACACTATCTGTACTTGAGACAAAACTTTTGTGTTGAGCCGTCAGGTAGTCTGTAATCTGCTCTTTGTCACTTTTGCTAAACAGAAAAATCTTCCTACCTTTTTTAATATTTCTATTTACGGCTGAAATCATCGATGCAGTAACCGCTTTATGATCGCTGATTCCCTGTTCTGGGTTAACTGTTTCAAATAGTTCGGGTCTTTTTGTCACCAGAAGGTCCAGTATGTTACCGCCACGAGTCGGTTCTCTGTTTAACTGATAAAGGTAGTTTTCAGATAAAGCACTTTAAAATATTTCACTGGATTCTTTGTCCCTGCCACCCGTTATGAACGTTTGAGTCTCCCAGTCTATATCCGGCAAATTAAAATCTCCACCCAGAACTATAACATGGTGGGGAAATCTACTCGAAATATTTTCCAAATTATCCTTCAGGTGCTCAGCCACAACAGCTGATGAGTCAGGGGGCCTATAGAGACATCCAGTTACTATGTCTGAGCCTGCTTTAACCGTGACCTTCACCCAAATTATTTCACATTTCGGATCTCCGTCAATTTCCTTCGATACTATTGCACTTCTTATCGCTATAAACACACCTCCCCCTTCACTGTCCAGCCTGTCTCTGCGGTATACATTCCAATCTGAGTTTAGGATTTCATTACTGTTTACGTCTGGTTTCAATCAACTTTCCGTCCCTAGTACTATATGGGCGTTGTGACCGTTTATTAATGAGAGCAGTTCTGAGACCTTTCTATAGACGCTCCTGCAGTTTACTATTAGCACATTAATATTGTTATTCCCTGTTGCATTTTGCCTAGCGTCCCAGGAGCCGTCTTGTCGGGCTTAGGGAGGGAATTCTCTAACCTACAAAACCCACATGTGCACTCCACACGTACTCCGCTACCCTTGTAGCCGCTTCCGGCGTATAGTGCACGCCTGACCTATTCAGGGGGACCCTGCATTTCTCCACCCGATAGTGGAGGTGGAGAAATTTGCACACCAGATCTCCGCAGAATCGTCTGAGCCTCTGGTTTAAGCCTTCCACTCGGCTCCAATCCAGAGGACCGCGATCGGTTCTGGGAACGATACTACAAGTACTAAGCTGTGATTCAACCCCGCGAGCGAGGCTTTCCGCCTTCACCAACTCCGCCAACCGCCTGTACGAACTGAGGATGACCTCTGAACCCTGACGGCAGGAGTCATTGGTGCCGACATGAGCAACAATTTGCACTCGGGTGCACCCAGTGCTCCCTATCGCGGCCGGCAGGGCCTCCTCCACATCTCGGATGTGCAAGCACACAGAGTGAACACTGGCCTTCTTCCCCGACCTTTCCGCTATTTCCCTAAGGGGCTCCATCACCCGCCTAACGTTGGAGCTCCCAATAACTAACAAACCCCTCCCCCCGTGTGCCTGCTCGGACCTTGCTGAAGGAGCAGCCACATGTCCACTCACAGGCAGAGCGGGCGATGCCACTCGGCCAGCCTCCACAGTTACCCTCCGTCTCGTGCGCCGCGAACGCCGCTAAACCCGCCAATCCCCTTTGGGAGAGGGTGGCCCAGCCGCGCCCGGAACCCGCGAAGATGTCTCGACAGCAGGGACAGTGGGTGAAGCATGTAACACCTGGAGTGTGCATGGGAATTCCAGAATTCAATGAGGGGGCTGGAGGAGGTGTTTTCTGGTTTGCGACAGGTAGCTGAGAATGGGAGAGTATTTGGGGAAGTTGCAGGAGAGAGCGAGAAACTGCATAAAGCACATGAACAGTTATGAGGACACGTACAGCTAGTAGTGTAGGTGGTGTCATGTTCAGTACAACAGCAGAATAGAGGTTGGATAGTCGCTGCGGGTAGGATCTTTACGACTGTGTTTGGAATAGCGGATGCTGGTGACATAAGGGAACTGAAGGGATTAGTGGAGGTAGTGAAGGAATTGGCTGAGAATAATAAGTCAGTGATGAAGTGGTATACCATGCAGATATCGCGTGGAGAGTGAAGTGTTCAACAACATGCCTATGCTCCAAAAGCTGGAAACAGAGATGGACTATGCAAAGGCTTCAGAGAATACTGTGAACTGAGACCCAGGGGTCGTGAAAACACGAGTAGATTGATGAAAGACTCACGATGAAAAGACTACTGCAATAGTTAGTGGACAGCATCTGGGACACGGGAATGGAAATAATGAGTTTTCAAGAGACGTCACGATTACATGGAGAGTCTTGTAGTCACCAGAAGGTCGAGGTTGAGAAAAGTGCAGAGAGAACTTTTGTCAGTTCTAGGATTGATGGATGTGTGTGATGTCCTTAGGTTGGTTAGGTTTAAGTAGTTCTAAGTCTAGGGGACTGATGACCTCAGATGTTAAGTCCCATAGTGCTCGGAGCCATTTTAACCATTTTTTGAACTGGATGTGATTTTGTGTGCTGGTAGGATCCCAGTATTGCACAGACATGTACATTTTAAGTGCTACTCCATACACTCCTATATGGTGAAATTGGGAGCCCAGGGGAAATTTGTGCAAGTGAGGACAGGTGGTGTTGGTGATGTCTGAGGAGGGAGACAGTCATGCAGTGGTGACGGGGGAAGAGTTGCAACAATGCCAGAGGGAGGAAGTTACAGTATGTCCAGCTTGTGTGATTTCAGTGAGTGTAGATGCACGTGCAGCGTAGTTATTGCTGGGCAGCACAAGGGTCTACTTTGCCTGAGACATATTGTAGAACTTAAGCTGTATTTCCAGGAAACAGGAGTATATTGGATTTATTCTGTGTACTATAGTGTGGTAATGCTAGAGAGTTCCTATTAGCGAGAAAGTTTCATGCGGGCGAGACAGTTGGAACTGAAAGACAGTGACTTGTTGATTAACGGGACAGCATGCGACATAACAGGGCCAACTGCTAGCCATGATGACCAGAGTTACTCACTTGAACGTAACACAGCCACAGATTTACAGGTTGGACGAGCCACTGGAAATACTTTCCGAACACAACCTAACCCTTCTGAACCGTAGGTGGAAGTCACACCTCATCCTTTCTCTAGACCAATTAATAGCTGCACAGGAACGAAGAATCTCTATGGAGCAGTTAATGCAACATGTTAAACAGTACTGGGAAGGGCAATGACGAGTAACTTTACTTTGCCCATAGTGACAAACTCTGCTTTGCATAGCCTTCATCTATTTGAGGCAGAGAACTGCCCTGCAGACCAGTCCACTGGTAATACAGATCACAGCACGTACGACCCCTGGAGCGTGCAACTGAATATGGTTTTAAGTGGGATAGATGTAATCAATTAAATAGCATAAGGAGCCATTTAGCATGTAAGGGGTGAAGCGAAATGCACACTCCGAACTTTGGAAATTGTACCACCGGATGTTTTGAATGGGGTAATTATATGCGACATAAAGGTAGGCAACCGATCCTAAGCAAGACCTGTGGGACTGGGTTTTCTTCATGGAGGGTTGTAATGTAGCACTGTTGCCAGGCCAAGAGTAAATTTGTGAGAAGGTGTGAGGGAACTCTACATTAGCCACCGGCGGCTGGAGAGCACAATGTGTCAACATTTGAGCTACAACAAGCTTGTGAGGTTACTGTGAGACTGGCGTGCCTCACTCATCGTAACGTGCCAGCAAAGCAGTAATGCAGGACACACACAAGGCAACGTCTCCACTATTGGAGTTTTGGTGGTGTTGCCAAGCACATGACCAGAAGATACAGTACGAGAAGGAACTTGTCCCCCTTCTTGCAGCGGTGTACCGTAGGTCTCTAGAAGAGCGTAGCGTTCCAAAAGATTGGAAAAGGGCACAGGTCCTCCCAGTTTTCAAGAAGGGACGTTGAACAGATGTGCTGAACTATACACCTATATCTCTAACGTCGATCAGTTGTAGAATTATGGAACACGTATTATGTTCGAGTATAATGACTTTTCTGGAAACCAGAAATCTACTCTGTAGGAATCAGCATGGGTTTCGAAAAAGACGATCGTGTGAAACCCAGCTCGCGCTATTCGTCCACGGGACTCAGATGGTCATAGACACGGGTTCCCAGGTAAATACCGTGCTTCTTGACTTCTGCAAGGCGTTTGATACTGTTCCCCACAGTCGTTTAATGAACAAAGTAAGAGAATATGGACTATTAGACTAATTGTGTAATTGGATTGAAGAGTTCCTAGATAACAGAACGCAGCATGTCATTCTCAATGGAGAGAAGTCTTCCGAAGTAATAGTGATTTCAGGTGTGCCGCAGGGGAGTGTCGTAGGACCTTTGCTATTCACAATATATATATAAATGACCTTGTGGATAACATTGGAAGTCCATTGAGGCTTTTTGCAGAATATGCTGTAGTATATCGAGAGGTTGTAACAATGGAAAATTGTACTGAAATGCGGCAGGATCTGCAACGAATTGATGCATGGTGCAGGGAATGGCAATTGAATCTCAATGTAGACAAGTGTAATGTGCTGCGAATACATAGAAAGAAAGATCCTTTATCATTTAGCTACAATATAGTAGGTCAGCAACTGGAAGCAGTTAATTCCATAAATTATCTGGGAGTACGCATTAGGAGTGATTTAAAATGGAATGATCATATAAAATTAATCGTCGGTAAAACAGATGCCAGACAGAGATTCATTGGAAGAATCCTTAGGAAATGCAGTCCGAAAACAAAGGAAATAGGTTACAGTACGCGTGTTCGCCCACTGCTTGAATACTGCCTACCGGTGTGGGATCCCTACCATATAGGGTTGATAGAAGAGATAGAGAAGATCCAACGGAGAGCAGCGCGCTTCGTTACAGGATCATTTAGTAGTCGCGAAAGCGTTACAGAGATGATAGATAAACTCCAGTGGAATACTTTGCAAGAGAAACGCTCAGTAGCTCAGTACGGGCTTTTGTTGAAGCTTAGAGAACATACCTTCACCGAGGAGTCAAGCAGTATATTGCTCCCTCCTACGTATATCTCTCGAAGACACCATGAGGAGAAAATCAGAGAGATTAGAGCCCACAGAGAGGCATACCGACAATCTTTCTTTCCACGAACAATACAAGACTGGAATAGAACGGAGAACCGGTAGAGGTACTCAAGGTACCCTCCGCCACACACCGTCAGGTGGCTTGCGGAATATGGATGTAGATGTAGAAGTGGTGCATTGGCACAATAGCTGTACTGCAACCTCGTATGAACACCTGTTGATTTTGTAGCAGATTGATTCATAGTTAACAGTACCATCAGGCTGCACGGGCTATGCCAGGCCAGGAGACAACATAAAGTCACACCCTTCAGTCCTGTGTTTGAGTTCATGCTGGAGTAGCTATTGCCTACACTATGAGCGCCCATTACACTCTGTACCACAGTGTAGCTGCCCTGCCGGCCCACTCCAGCAGCAGCCGGACTTCTCCCAAGAGGCAACATGCTACACCCCAAGCACAGCAGCTGCCTACCGACAATGCACTAGGCGCGTCTCTTGCTACTCGCCATGGCCATTTCAGTGTGGTCATTCAGCAAAGAGGAGCTACTTCTGCAAGTTTCCTGTACACGCCACTGATTTCAGTGTTGTGACTCACTCAGAATAGCCATGGGCCCAGCACCGAGTGCAGATTTCAATAAAGCAGTGCCCATGTTGCAGCCAGCTGGCTAACTGATTGCCGGCACACTCCTGTGGGGCAAGTGCGTGATAGCGAATCTACCACGCCACATAAATAATGCATAAGTTAAAAGTAAAGTGTTAATTCTGGCAGCCGGTCCTTCCTGGATCTCATCGGCCTGCCATCTAGCCTCAACCCTGGGCTACCCCACCTCTTGACACTGCCCCACAGTACCCCTAGGGTTGGCTATACAGTGCACAAAAATTTGTCTGATATTTTATTAAATACTGTAATTACTGGCTACGTAACGTCTTACTACCTCCTTCCACCTCCCTCCCTACCCTCCCCATCCCCCAGCCCCCCATCTCACAACCATTGGGAGCAACATATCCTGAATTAGCAAATGGCAGTTATTGGAATATAGACCTATCTCCTCTCAACATGTAACCATCGAGCTTAGGCTTGTGTAGCAAGATCTGGTATGAAGTTTTCCAAATCTATTTAGGAAATTCTGAGAAATTAAAAACAAGAGATATGGACGAATTTCTTCCTCATCCTTGTCTGTTCCGACTTTGCTCTCTTTGTCTAATAGCCCCACATGACATGCAGGAGCATCAGAACACTTGCAGATAATTAACATTACAGTTGGAGAGACAAAGATAGTATGAGCCAGATAAATCAGAAAACAGACTGCGAGAACAAATCTCTGACACTGGCTGTCTGTGCCACATTCTCGCCCTCTTCGTACATATGACACAGCTCAAAAGAGGGAAGAAAGCACCACTTACCATGTGTTCGAATGCGAGGGGAATGAAGAGTTGTGTGGCATGTGTCACGCCATGTGACAGCAGCTGCACATACTCTCGCCAGGAGTTGGACATCTGATCCATGTAGGCCGTCATCGCGGCCTGAATTTCTGGAAAAGAAGACAGACAACGTAAGTAAGAGGACAGTGAGAGTTCTGGCAAACAACTGTTGACACAGAGCCATCACTCCTGGAAAATGCTGAAGTCAGCATTACTGAAATCGCAATATCAGTAAACTGTTCTTTCTTGGAATTTCCCTTCCCCACCTCCCCTTGTGCCCAATGGCGAAACGTATGTGCCTGTCAATGTGGGGGGGGGGGGGGAATCTAAGGCTAGCCCCCAACCTGTCTAGTATTTTTAATTTCTATATAACCTGACAACCAGGAATGATGGCCGGGGTTGCCAATTCATTTCATAGCAGGACCCCTTTAGTTGTCATCCGCGACACCCTTATAGCGCAGCAGTACATCGACGACATTTTACGCCCCATTTTGTACCTCTTCATGGCAAGCCATCCAGAGCTTACATTTCATCAAGATAATGCCCGACCGCACGTGGCGAGAGTTTCTGCTGCTTTTCTATAAACTTGCCAAACCATACCTTGGCCAGCAAGTTGAACAGTTGAGAACGTTTGGAACATTATGGGCAAAGCCCTCCAACCAACTTGGTATACTGATGATCTAACGCGCAAGTTGGACAGAATTTGACACGATCTCCCTAAGGAGGACATCCAACGACTGTTAATCAATGCCAAGCAGTATAACTGCTTGCATAAGTGCCAGAGGTGGACCACCGCGTTACTGACTTGCTCAATTTGTGAACCTCTTTCTCTTGAAAGAATCATCCATTTAATTTGAAATTGTAATAATTTGTTTGTCTGTACATGTACATCACACCTGCAGATTTCGGTGCTGTTTGGAAAATTCCTTCGTGGTGTGTTAGAGTGTATTATTATTGTTATTACGTGTACATTCGAAATTCATGTTTAATGATCATTTTTCATTATTCCAAGAAAAGGCCAGAAAACTCTCACCTTGGTAGTTAAATGTAAGCACACTGGACAAAGAATTAGTCACTCTTAAGAGGTGTCCCGTAACACCAGCCTGTCTGGATAACAACCTCAATTTAGAGAGGAGGAGAGTCGATAAGATTCTTCGGATATGCCATATTCAGCTGAATCCGCTCATTAATGATCCCGTAAAACTAAAATTATGCAGAGCATTGGGGACTGATGGTTACCGAAAGAAGCAGTCACAATCGTTCTGGCATCAGCCTTGTTAAAGAGGGCAGAGAAGCGGCCAGAAGTACGGGCCATCCACTTGGCATTGAGATAGGATGAAGAGGTAGAGAAAGTATTTGGAGATATTGATCATGCAATTCGGTACGGTATGCAAACGAAGATGAGAAGTAGATCATCATATGGCAATTTGACAGGTGGAAAGAACAGAAGATATAGCTACGAGATAATATGAGCTTGGTACTGTAGTGCCCACTCACATTAATGTGACCATCTGTCAAAAGCCTGAACAACCACCTTTTGCTGTGCAGACTGCTACAAGACATGCAGGAAGGAGTCAGTGGAGTTCTTGCAGGTACCGACGGGAATGTGGAGCCATGCTGACTGCACTGCAGTGGCCTGCTGGACTAGTTTCCTCGCTTGAGGATCCATGACGCGAACAACCCGATCTAGATGGTCCCACAGATTCTCGGCTAGTTTTAAATCGGGGGAATTTTGTGGCCGGGGGAGTACGGAAAGCTCATTCTGGTGCTCTTCAAATCATGCACGCACACTGCGAGCTGTGTAACACGTTGCATTGTCCTGCTGGTAGATGCCAGCGTGCCAAGGAAAAACAACCTGTATGTATGGGCAAGCATGGTCCCCGAGGATATTTGCGTACTTCTGTTGATCCATTCTGCCTTCCAGAATGACGAGATCACCCAGGGAATGCCACGAAAACAGTCCCTAGACCATAACGCTCCCTGCTCCAACATCAGTGTTTGTTCGCAGACGTTACACGTCAATGGCCATCTGTCTGATGGAGCATAAAACGTGATTCACCTGAAAAAGCGACCTGTCGCCATTCAGTGCACGTCCACTTACGGTATTGGCATGTAAATTCCA
Source organism: Schistocerca gregaria (assembly GCF_023897955.1). Lineage (NCBI taxonomy): Eukaryota > Metazoa > Arthropoda > Insecta > Orthoptera > Acrididae > Schistocerca > Schistocerca gregaria. The sequence goes on from NC_064931.1 coordinate 753,041,155, forward strand.
GCCTTTGTCACCAATGGACAGCAGTCGGCATGGGTGAATAAACCAGGTACCTGCTGCGGAGGACAATATGCAGCAATGTTCGCTGAATGGTCCTTTAGGAGACACTGTTGGTAGCCCCTTGGGTCATCTAGGCAATTAAATGATCAACAGTCGCCCGTGCACAACTCCAGAGCCTGCGTTCACCCTCATCATCTATGGCCCATAGTGCACCACATTTGCCTCGGCGTCGGTTCTGGATAGCGTCACTTCACTATGCACTGTGTACTTTAACCACGGCTGTGCACGAAGAGTTTACAAACTTTTCTGTTTCGGAAATGCTTCCACCCGTGGACGAAAGCCAACTGCAGTATCTCGAAGTTGAACACTACTACAAGAACTACACGAGCATATACACTCCTGGAAATTGAAATAAGAACACCGTGAATTCATTGTCCCAGGAAGGGGAAACTTTATTGACACATTCCTGGGGTCAGATACATCACATGATCACACTGACAGAACCACAGGCACACAGACACAGGCAACAGAGCATGCACAATGTCGGCACTAGTACAGTGTATATCCACCTTTCGCAGCAATGCAGGCTGCTATTCTCCCATGGAGACGATCGTAGAGATGCTGGATGTAGTCCTGTGGAACGGCTTGCCATGCCATTTCCACCTGGCGCCTCAGTTGGACCTGCGTTCGTGCTGGACGTGCAGACTGCGTGAGACGACGCTTCATCCAGTCCCAAACATGCTCAATGGGGGACAGATCCGGAGATCTTGCTGGCCAGGGTAGTTGACTTACACATTCTAGAGCACGTTGGGTGGCACGGGATACATGCGGACGTACATTGTCCTGTTGGAACAGCAAGTTCCCTTGCCGGTCTAGGAATGGTAGAACGATGGGTTCGATGACGGTTTGAATGTACCGTGCACTATTCAGTGTCCCCTCGACGATCACCAGAGGTGTACGGCCAGTGTAGGAGATCGCTCCCCACACCATGATGCCGGGTGTTGGCCCTGTGTGCCTCGGTCGTATGCAGTCCTGATTGTGGCGCTCACCTGCACGGCGCCAAACACGCATACGACCATCATTGGCGCCAAGGCAGAAGCGACTCTCATCGCTGAAGACGACACGTCTCCATTCGTCCCTCCATTCACGCCTGTCGCGACACCACTGGAGGCGGGCTGCACGATGTTGGGGCGTGAGCGGAAGACGGCCTAACGGTGTGCGGGACCGTAGCCCAGCTTCATGGAGACGGTTGCGAATGGTCCTCGCCGATAGCCCAGGAGCAACAGTGTCCCTAATTTGCTGGGAAGTGGCGGTGCGGTCCCCTACGGCACTGCGTAGGATCCTACGGTCTTGGCGTGCATCCGTGCGTCGCTGTGGTCCGGTCCCAGGTCGACAGGCACGTGCACCTTCCGCCGACCACTGGCGACCACATCGATGTACTGTGGAGACCTCACGCCCCACGTGTTGAGCAATTCGGCGGTACGTCCACCCGGCCTCCCGCATGCCCACTCTACACCCTCGCTCAAAGTCCGTCAACTGCACATACGGTTCACGTCCACGCTGTCGCGGCATGCTACCAGTGTTAAAGGCTGCGATGGAGCTCCGTATGCCACGGCAAACTGGCTGACACTAACGGCGGCGGTGCACAAATGCTGCGCAGCTAGCGCCATTCGACGGCCAACACCGCGGTTCCTGGTGTGTCCGCTGTGCCGTGCGTGTGATCATTGCTTGTACATTGCTTGTACAGCCCTATCGCAGTGTCCGGAGCAAGTATGATGGGTCTGACACACCGGTGTCAATGTGTTCTTTTTTCCATTTCCAGGAGTGTTGTTCATCCTGTATATTTAAGAGTACAGTGATTGCAACACAAATGGTCTCCATTGACTGACAAAAGAACCAAGCAATCAACTTTGTAAGTCTGTCCTAACAGGGAAATAAGTTCACAACTACATGCAAGTTCTTGAAACAACAGAAGGAAGGCTTTCTCAGTCAGAGTTCGTTCTCTACTACTCAACTATCAAATGTTTAAGTCCTCACTCTCCTTGAGCGGAACATGTTGGAACAGATTAACACCTAAGTTACAGTCTGTACGAGTTCACAGTCTTGTGAAGTGAGTCTGACAGAATACCAACAGGCCGGCAATCTGGTTAAGAGGTCCCTTAGTGGCGCCAGCGGCATACGGTTGGCGGTGCTGGGTCTGGAGCAGACTTCATCTTTTAGCTGGCTGCATCTTAACTGCGGTGATCATCTTTTTTCACTTTATTGTGATTTCATTCCTCTGCGCCATATGGGCAGTGAACAGTAGGCAGCGGCACAATCCGCCGCTCTTCGGCGGAGTGTTAGATTTAATAAAAGATGAAAACGTTAGATATAAAAGGCAATAAAGGGGGACATAAGAACAGAATAAGGGGTGGCAGTGGCGGTTAAAATAAACACATACACGGAGATGTTCTTTGTGGGATAGTTAAAAAAAGTCCACGTAAAGTTAAAAAAACACAGTTGGCGATTTGTATAGCACGTAAGAAACACTGAAGTCACATCCATAAGTTAAAGGTTGGCCACAGTATTAAAACACATCAGAACGACGACACTTTAAAACCACTGTATGAGATGGAGCACAAACGACGATAAGTAAATACTACCGGGAGGGACCTTTTAAGAGAGGAGAGACCTGAGAGGAGGTAAAGGAGGGGACATGGGGGCCAGAGAGGGTGGGAGGAAAAGCAAGAGGGTTGGTGGCGCACCAAGGGGCAGGAGACGGCTGGTGTGGGAGGTAGAGGGGGAAGGCAGGCCAGGAGGGAGCGCAGAGATGCAGAAGGCCATGACTTTTTTTTTTCATATGTGGTATGTTGCAGTACAGCATCACCAGTCGTTGGTGGTCTAACTGTGTTGGTGAGGCAGTAATTTCATTCACAGGGCAGTGACACTGCGTCACTGCAATACACTTTGGAGGTGTAGAGGTGGGACTTGGAGTCCTGTACCACCCTCCAATGGTGACAGTACTACATCTGTCAGGCAGAAAAACTCAGCCCAACGTGGGTAGGTAGCGTGGGAAAGTAGTGGACGTATAATGGGGGGCTAATCCTGCAAAAGGATGCATCCACAGTGGGTATGCCAGGCCAATCGCTAGCTGTGGTCGGAATACGATTCCTCTAGGATGGTTAGAGGAACTGGATGTCAATGCCAGTGGCTTGGAAGTGTGGTCCCAACATACTCCGCATGACAGTGGAATAGCAACTTGTGGTCCATCTGGACCCCTAGATGGTTGGTCGTCGGGGACCAGGACACCTGCATGCCTGCAAACGAAATATTGCGGCGGAGGGCTGGACTCCGTTTTGTGAAATACACTGCCGTAGTTTTGGCGACATTAAGAGCTGTTTTGTTTGTCTGGCACCAGGTGATGGTGGTGTCCACCTGTCGCTAGAGGCGGGCGACGACGGCGTCAGTGATACAGTCAGTGGTATATAGTGCCGTGTCATCAGTATATTGTGCCAGGAGGCACTAAGGGGTGACCGGCACATCATTCACATAGATATTAAAAAGAACGGAGGACGGCACCGATCCTTGTAGAATGCCTGCCGATAATCGGCGAATGCCAGAACGCATTACCCATTGAGCTACTAGAAAAGTCCTACCCCAGAGGAAGTCATCCACAATCTTGACATTGATATCTGGTATAGGGGTCTCTGTCAGCAACTTGTGCATGAGGTTGTCGTGCCAGATCTTGTTGTATGCGTCCTGAAAGTCCAGAAAAACGGCAGCTGTCAACTTGGCAGTATTGACGCATTTGCTGACGTGTTCTGTGGTTTGTACGACCTGAAGTTCGGCAGGGAGGTGCGAAGTAAATCCGAACTGTTCAGGTCGGATCGTCCCAGCCGCCGCCAGAGGTTGGAAAGTCGGTGGAGGATCATAGATTCAAGGAGCTTCGCCATGGTATTTAAGAGGCTGATGGGCCTGTTGTTGGTGGGGACTGTAAGTTCCTTGAACCGCTGGCGATCGCAGTCAGCTTGATTTGCTTCCACTGAGAGGGGAAAAAGCCAGACGTCCGACGATCATTTAAAACCTTGGTGAACAAGAAGAGAGGCGTACACAGAAGGTGGCAGAGATGTTCATTTAAAATTCTCTCCAATCCAGGGCCTGACTGACCACGTTTCCAATGTAGGATCTGCTGGACTTCTGCCTTGGAAGTAAGGTGGAGGGCGACAGAGGTAGATGGTTGCAGAAAACGGCAACGGCTGTCAGGACTTCACGTCCCGCCTAGAGTTCGTACGGGGAAAGGTCCTGGACAAGGGGCTGGTTTTGGGCCTCAGACGCATCCATCAGAGTTTCCACAATTTGGAGGGTATCATACGACAAGCCTGCTGCTTTGCGAATAGGATGGGCAGTCACGAGCATAGAACATCGCAGGGCGCGAATGACAGCCCAGTCAGTCTTATGGTGTAGGAGGAAAGTGGACGTCCTGTCGTCCCATTGTTTGGACCTCCAGTCAGCGAGCCGCCGACAAAATTCGCGCTGCAGGCTCCACTTTGCGTTTGTCGCGAGGATGACAAAACTGCTTCTATCGCCGGCGGTATCAGTTCTTTTGTACCCTCAGCTCCCATAACAGGGGAGGCAAATCGTCCAGGGGGATTAAAGCCCGAGGTACAGTGGAAGTGGAGAGCTTCACTGCTTTCTGTATTTTGGCAGTCAGGTAATTCACGGGATGGACTATAGTGGGTGGTGTTGTCATGTTGAGATCCTGCCGAGTTGTGTTAGTAGGTATCCTGGCGAACTTCTCCCAATCGGTGAGGGTCACAGTGGAACGAACATCAGATGAAAAAACAGAGGTCAGTTTGTGGAGAACTTCCAGTGAAAACTGAGTGGTGATGTTTTTGAGTATGGCCACATCCAGAACGTCTGTCTGGCAGTTGGAAAGGATGGGTATATGTGTAGGTTCATGGGGGCCATAGACCAACATCGCTAAAGTATCTCCCAGGTCAAGGAGGAGTTGGCCTTTGGGGTTAGAGACCCGAGAATGCCAAGCCAGGTGCTTGGCATTGAGATCTGTCCCAATAATGAGCCCGTCGAAGGACATCAATCTGCCAAGGTCCGCTTCAAGCAGTGGCTTGTTTGGTTTCAAGTACGCTACTGCAAAGTTAATGACACAAAGGTGTGTGTAGATGGTAGCCACTGTGTCCTCTATGTGTTCCATTGGCCAGAGAGTATTTTCAGTATGGACAAGAGCTTTGTTGAGAAACACTGCCATGCCTCCACCACAGCGGTCGAGGCGGTCAGAGCGGTAACATACCATGTTGCAAAGGCGGAAATTGTCCGCTGGTTTGAGGTGTGTTTCTGTGACCAGTAAAATATCCACACGATGGTCATGGAGGAAGGTGTTCAGCTCCGACTTCATCTGTTTGATGCCATTGGCATCTCTCTTGTTATACTGGTGGACCAATGGGTTCTCGAAACGGAGCTGAAGCAGTTCCTCCTTGACCTCCTCTGCCTTAACCTCCGGTGGCAAATCCTTGATGACGATTTTGGTTCGGCTATTTCCCGACGTCTGTTGGGTAAAGTAAGGCATCGCCCTTGATTTGACACATTCGAGAATGGTAAGATAGTCGTCCCTAATGTCGAGCAGGTATTTCACACGATCTTTTTGGTAAACAGCCCGTAATTGGCCACAGATGAGCCGCTGGAGCTCAGCGTTCAGCTTTATATAATTAGTGACATTATACACCACAACATGGGGTATCTTCTCTTTCTTCAGAGGGCTTGAAGGGGTGTCTTGAGAAGGGCGGTCGGGAGCAGCAGCCATTTCCTCATCCACAGGACCATCCGGTGTGGCGTCCCCAGGAGGGAGGTACCGGAGCTCGATCCGCTGTCACCACGGCCCGCATGGGCAGGGGAGTGCTGGAGCGTCGGCCAGTGGACTTTCCGACTGGGTCAGAAAACTCGCCACGGTGGCGGGACAACGTAGGAAGAGGTGCTCTCATAGGTAAAGCTGGGTAGTGGTCAGACTCAGCCGTGGCGGCCGCCGCCTCACTACGAGAAAGATCAACTACTAAGTGGTCAGGTGAGGCGTCGGGAGACGACGACACAGAAGAACGGTACCTGACACGGGACGGTGGACAATCGTCACGGTGATGACGGTGATCGGTTTCATTACTGGAGGTATCCTCCGGGGATTTGTGGCGGTTGGCGCGCTGCGAGGTGGCGGAACATCTGGCGCGATTGGAAGCCGGAGTGAGCGGCGATTCCGACGCGATTCACCACGAGGGGCTGCGGTGGAAGAGTCGGAGAGCCGCGAAGGCTCTTCCGCGGACTCCTCCATTGTAGACTTGGATCCGCCTGACGTAGCCAGGGGCCCAGCAAGAGGGGACTACGCACACTCAAAACTTCCCAGCTAATCTGGGGCAAAAACTGCGAAATACCAACTCCAAAAAGGCAGGTAAACAACTTTGACATAGGGTGAAAGGTACAACGATACGACACGGAAACGCACTCGTACAAGAAAACACTTCCAGGGATCCAATCTGTAGCACGCCGTGATCGTCGCGGAAGCGGTCCTAAATACCCGCACGACGGAGATACACTTCTTCCTGATTGGCTATCCGTGGCATTGGCGGATGCAGCAAAAGGTTCGTGGTATCACCGACCTCTCTTGCTGATATACAGAGCCAGTGTACGCGGAGGCCCTCTGCACGTCGCGCTGCAAATGACGGGAGTCGGAATGTCGTGTAGTCGCAGGGGCGGAGCTGGCGGTGTGATGCCGTGTGGCGTCGGCGCTTGACGGCTTTTGCGACACGCCACCAATGATCATGGCTTTCTGGACGTCAGATAAATCGCACAATTTCCGCATTACGACACGCTTTATATATCCTCCACTGCTAGTGCTGTCACCTGCGGTCTGCGAGTGGTGATTGCACAGTTACGTTGAACATATTAGTCACATTAATGTGACTAGACCGTGTAGGAACGAGAGAGGGCCGGCCACGGTGGTCGAGCGGTTCTAGGCGCTTCAGTCAGGAACCACGCGATTGCTACGGTCGCAGCATCGAATCCTGCCTCGGGCATGGATGTGTGTGATGTCCTTAGGTTAGTTAGGTTTAAGTAGTTCTAAGTTCTAGGGGACTGATGACCTCAGATGTTAAGTCTCATAGTGCTCAGAGCCATTTGAACCATTTTCTGAACCAATGAGAGAGGTGAAAGACTAATTGAGTTCTGTTATTAAGTTCAGTGAGTAATAAGAATTATACTATTCATAAATCATAAAAGGAGGAAATAAACTTGGGAAAAATCTACAGACACGCGAACATTCCAGCTGGATTACATCATGGTCAGATTCCAAAATCAGACATTTGACTTTAGAGAATACCCAGAAGTGGATATAGACTCAGATTACAATTTGGCAATAATGAAGAATAGATTAAATAATGAAGAATAGATTAGGGGAATCTTCAGGAAGAATCTATATGGAAAGGAACGGAATCCTGAAGTACTGAGAAATGATGAGGTATTTTGAAGTTATCTAATACTGTAGATACTGCGATAGTAAATTCCACAATATGCAGTTAAGCTGAAGACAAAAAATCATCTCTATAAAGGGCAATCACAGAAACTGGACAGACAAATATAAGTACAAGAAGCAATCGCGGAAAAATCTTGAGGAACAGAAGACGTACTTCAACAGATCGACGAGAGAAGACTGTATACAAATGTTCAGGAAAAGAAAGGGAAGATAAGTGCGAGTATTTTTGTACAATCGGCTCAACAGTTCATCCATGCACGTTCCTGAGAAGAATAATATACAGAAGAAGGAAAAGAAAATTGAGAAAACCCTAGGTGGTCAGTTTAGCTTTACAAAGGTAAAGGCTTCAGTCTGACAGCTATGAAGTTGTTAGTGATAGTAACACTTAAGAAATATCAAGACACGTTCATAGGATTTGTCAACGTAGAAAAAACATACGACAATGTACAATGGTGCAAGATACTACGGACAATAGCTGTAAGCTATACAGAAAGACGGATTATATGCCATATGCACAGGAAAAATAAGAATTGAAGAACAACAACAAAGTGCTCGGATTCGAAAAACTATAAGGCATGGATGTAATCTTAAGCCCATACTTCTCAATTTCTATATTGAAGAAGCAATGATGGAATTAAAAGTAAGCTTCAGAAGTAGGATTAAGATTAATGTTGAAAGGATGTCAGTGATGAGATTCGCTGATGACAATGCTATTCTCAGTGAAACTGAGGAAGAAGTGTAGGGCATGTTTAATGGAATGAACAGTCTGTCGAGCAGCTAAACAAAAGAAAAAACGAGTAATAAGAAGTAGCAAAACTCAGATTTCTGATACATTTACCATCCAAATTGGGGACGACGAAGTAGATGAAGTGAACAAATTCTGCTAGCCTGGAAGCAAAATAACTCGGAACGTACAAATTAAGGAAGACATAAAAAGAAAACTCGAAGATGGCATTTCTTGCTAAAGAAATCTACTAGTATCAAACAACGTCCTTATTTTAAGACAGAAATTTCTGAGAATGTGCGTTTGGAGGACAGGATTGACGCGTGGGACTACGGGAAAACCGGAAAAGAAGAGAATCGAAGCGTTTGAGATGTGCTGCTGTAGAAGAACGGCGAAAAGTAGGTGGACCGAAAAGACATGAAATGAGGAGGCTCTCAACAGCAGAAAGAAGAAAGGAACGTATGGAAAACAATGAAAAAAAGGGACAGCACTTTATTCTTGGTCTTCTACTCTTATTGTTTCCTCCTGGTTCTTGTACATATAGTGTGTTACCCATCTTTCCACATAGCTTACTCCTACTTTTCTCATAATCTCGAACATCTTGCACCATTATACGTTATAGAACACTTTTTCTAGATCGACAAACCCTAAGAATCAGTCTTTTTTTTCTAACGTCTTGCTTCCATTATCAAGTGCAACCTCATAGTTGCCCCTCAGGCGCCTTAACCTTTTCTAGAGACAAACTGGTCTTCGCCTAATAGAGCCTCCGTCAAATTTCTTTTCCATTCTTCTATATATGATTTTTGGCAGAAACTTGGATACAGAGGCTGTTAACCTGATTGTGCCATAGTTCTCGCATTTATTTGCCTTTTCTACCTTCGAAACTATGTGAATTATGTTTTCCAAGAGCCTGATAGTATGTCTAGTGTCACAGAATCCTCAGACCAACTTGAATAGTCCATTGGTTGCCACTTTCCCGAATGACTTCAGAAATTCTAAGGGATTATTATTTATCTCTTCAGCCGGCCGATGTGGCCGAGAGGTTCTAGGCGCTTCATTCCGGAACCGTACTGCTGCTACGGCTGCAGGTTCGAATCCTGCCTCGGGCATGGATGTGTGTGATGTCCTTCGGTTAGTTAGGTTTAAGTAGTTCTAAGTCTAGGGGACTGATGACCTCAGATGATAAGTCCCATAGTGCTTAGAAATATTTGAACCATTTTTTTCTCTCTCTTCACCCTTATTTGATCACAAGACTCCCAAATCTCTTATACTGGATCCCCAGTGTCTTCCAATGGTAGCTCGTATTTCTTCTATCACACTTTTAAAGTCTTTAAAGTCAAGTAAATATAGGAATGAAATACCAACAGACTGGTTTGGAACAGTTTCACAAATCACCCCTTCTAATATCCATCACCATCCATAGGGTAGTAGGCTACCATATGTACTCCTACTTACTTTTATACAAATAAGAAGTCATGTATATACCAGTTTTCTTGAAACAGTTTCATCAAACTAATCAGAAAAAATTTAAATCCCTCCAATAATTTATCTTCCTCCTACTATTTGTCTCTCGCCTCTTCCACCTGGTTCATCATATCCTCTCACACTTCCACCAATCTTCTCATAACCTGCCCCTCTTTCTCTTGCTTCTTGTTCCTTTCCCACCTGTACATTCACACCCTGCCTCTCTTCCACCTGTCCCCTCACAATCTGTTACTCCACCTGTCTCCTCACACTTGCTTCTCTTGAATCTGCCTCCTCACTCCCTCCACTTCTGCCACCTGCCTCCTCAAACTTGTTCCTCTTCCATCTGTCTCCTCACCCCCTACACTTCTGCCACCTGCCTCCTCACACTTGTTCCTCTCCCATTTGCCTCCTCACTCCCTACACTTCTGCCACCTACCTCCTCACACTTGTTCCTTTTCCATTTGCCTCCTCATACCCTACACGTCTTCCACCTGCCTCCTCACACTTGTTTCTGTTCCATCAACCTCCTCACACCCTATACTTCCGCTATCTGCCTCGTCACACACACTTTATTTTATATGAAAACTACATTATTGTTAATTAAGTGCACTCCATGGTTCAATGTGTGTTGTCTATATCACAAACCAAATTATATTTTGAAAATTAATGAAAAATCATTGACGAAAGTGGACACAGAAATGATTATAGTCTTACCCTGATTGATAACACACTTAATAGAAAGAAGAGACAGATTATAATAACACGTCTGTATCCTCCTCAGAAAGCACTAACCTACACTGATAACAAAATTAACACTTATGCTGCCTGTAAACATGTCTCCACTGGTACTTGCAATGAACAAATATCCCGTAAATTTAGGAATACTATTTTCTGCTTTTTGTTGAACAGTAAAGACAAGATTTCAGTTCTAGAAAAGAATGCAGTTTATGGATTTCCTGCAATTTGTCTGGTAATTTACATGTAGGTCAGTTAGGCAGGGCTATAACTAGTAGACTGACTGAACATGAAAGTAGTTGAAGACTGAGAAAGGAAGAGTCAACCTCTGCTGGACATGCTCTGAATGAATGTCAGTCTTTTGATGTTAAATGTGATGTTTTCAATTGAGCAAATAAAGGCCGAAAACCAGCATTATTTGGAATTCTGATTCATAATAAACGCCAATCACAGATCTTTACTTACTCGTTAATGACCAAATACAGTTTCTTTACTCAGGTTTGCTAAAGTAGCAGCAGCTAGTTAACATTTTTTTCTCACCATCAGATAATATAATACTTTTGTTGTAAATAGTATAACTGTTCCTCATGTAGATTCCATTGACTCCTTACCCCCTCTCTACCATCTTTTCCTTGGCAGTTTATCACATTCAGCAGTTATTTAGTGTATAAACATAGTAGTCTCTACCAGTACTCACTTGTGTACTGTTTTGGACTTTACAGTCTAATCTTTGAGTATAACGTAAAAAAAACGCTTATTTGTTAATTGCTTCTTTGCGTATTTCAATATTCTTGTTTTTTTTTTATAGATGTATAGTCACAAAAGATCACATACCCTTGGAATAAAGTCTTTGGTTCATAACGAACTATTAAATAAATATTGTAGAGAAATTTCAGCACTCTCTGTTTGGTGTTTAATTATATTGATGTACTTCTTCCTTTCCTTGTAGTTTCTGTACTTTCTTCTTTCGTTGAACAATTAAACTTTTCTTCTGCTTCGCAAGATTTCTTCGCAGTTACCTTACTTGTACCAATGTTGTTTGTCCAACTTGTTGATTGCCTCTTAAGACCACTAAGCAACTGCCAACACGTAACAGTAGACGTAACTATATTGTAGTCAATTTCTACATCATAACGTTGCCTGTAAACAGTAGGAAGCTACCCATAAACACGATGGACACTTCGCGGCGACCTCTTAATGACTAACCAAGTGAGTGTGTGTTTATATGTATAACCTATCATTTCCTTCAATCTACAATAACGTCTAGTACGACTATGCAGTTTCAAAGGCAACAAATGTACTGGCTGTAGCAGGATGTGACCACACAGTCTCAGGCGACATTAATGTCTTGTAAGCAACAATGTCAGGTGGGGGGAAGTTTCCCAAAGCAATAATGCCAGCAGTATGAGTACAGGGTGGTCCATTGATAGTGACCGGGCCAAATATCTCACGAAATAAGCATCAAACGAAAAAACAACAAAGAACGAAACTCGTGTAGCTTGAAGGGGGAAACCAGATGGCGCTATGGTTGGCCTGGTAGATGGCGCTGCCATAGTTCAAACGGATATTTTTATTGTATATTCGTGTAGTACGTAAAGAAATATGATTGTTTTAGTTGGACCACTTTTTTCGCTTTGTGACAGATGTCGCTGTAATAGACACAAACGTATAAGTACGTGGTACCACGTAACATTCCGCCAGTGCGGACGGTATTTGCTTCGTGATACAATACCCGTGTTAAAATGGACCGTTTACTAATTGCGGAGAAGGTCGATATCGTGTGCTATGTATGCTGCTCGGTATCCTGGAAGACATCATCCAAGTGCCCGGACCATTCGCCGGATAGTTACGTTATTTAAGAAAACAGGAAGTGTTCAGCCACATGTGAAACGTCAACAAATGATGATGCCCAATTACGTGTTTTAGCTGCTGTCGCGGCTAATCCGCACATTAGTAGCAGAAAAGTAGCGCGAGAATCGGGAATCTCAAAAACGTCGGTGTTGAGAATGCTACATCAACATCGATTGCACCCGTACCATATTTCTATGCACCAGAAATTGCATGGCGACGACTTTGAACGTCGTGTACAGTTCTGCCATTGGGCACAAGAGAAATTATGGGACGATGACAGATTTGTTGCACGTGTTCTATTTAGCGACGAAGCGTCATTCACCAACAGCTGTAACGTAAACCGGCATAATATGCACAATTGGGCAACGGAAAATCTACGATGGCTGCGACAAGTGCAACATCAGCGACTTAGGCGGGTTAATGTATGGTGTGGCATTATGGGAGGAAGGATAACTGGCAGCCATTTTATCGTTGGCAATTTAAATGGTGCACTGTATGCTGATTTCCTACGTAATGTACTACCGATGTTACTACAAGATGTTTCACTGCATAACAGAGTGGCGATGTACTTCCCACATGATGGATCTCTGGCCCATAGCTCGCGTGCCGTTGAAGCGGTATCGAATAGCATATGTCATGACAGGTGGATTGGTCGTCGAAGCACCATACCATGACCCGCACGTTCACCGGATTTGACGTCACCGGATTTCTTTCTGTGGGGAAAGTTGAAGGATATTTGCTATCGTGATCCACAGACAACGCCTCACAACATGCGTCAACGCATTGTCAATGCATGTGCGGACATTACGGAAGGCGAACTATTCGCTGTTGAGAGGAATGTCGTTACACGTATTGCCAAATGCATTGAGGTTTACGGACATCATTTTGAGCATTTATTGCATTAATGTGGTATTTACAGGTAATCACGCCGTAACAGCATGCGTTCTCAGAAATGATAAGTTCACAAAGGTACATGTATCACATTGGAACAAGAGAAATAAAATGTTCAAACGTACCTACGTTCTGTATTTTAATTTTAAAAACCTACCTATTACCAACTATTCGTCTAAAATTGTGAGCCATATGTTTGTGAATATCACAGCGCCATCTATCACAAAGGGAAAAAAGTGGTCCAACTAAAACAGTCACATTTCTTTACTTACTACACGAATATGTTATAAAAATGGGGGTTCCTATTTAAAAAAACGCAGCTGATATCCGTTTGACCTATGGGAGCGCCATCTAAGGGGCCAACCATAGCGCCATCTGGTTTCCCCCTTCAAGGTAGACAAGTTTCGTTCTTCGTAGTTTTTTCGTTTGATACTTATTTCGGACTGGCCACTCGGGGCACCAGATGTCCTCAAAGCTCTAGAAATTTGGGAAGAAACAGACAGCATCTTTCTGCATTGTCTCTTTTACCATAACGACAATGAGTGAGAATCTTTAAAGGCAATGTAGGAGTTTTGTGTACCTACAGTCTAGACCAGACGTGGCCAAATGCGCTACTGGGAGCGGGGCCCCCGTGTGTACCCGCAGCGCAACAAGACGTGCTTTTCTCCATGGTGTCGTTAGTGTGTAAGTAGGCTGTTTCAGTTTTTTTATTGGTAACGCCTCCGCCACGTAGCGCTCTTTATGAAAATCACTGGCTGTGCCGTGGGCAGTCTGTGGCTGGTTGGCATTGTTGTAATACTCGCCATTGTAGTGTTGGGCAGCGGCAGCTGGATGCTAACAGCGCATGGCGTTGTGCAGTTGGAGTTGAGCCGCCAACGGTGGTGGACGTTGGGAGAGAGATGGCGGAGTTTTGAAATTTGTAAGAATTGGTGTCATGAACTGATATATATATATTATGACTATAAAGGTAAATACATTGTTTGTTCTCTATTAAAATCTTTCACTAGCTAACTGTGCCTATCAGTAGTTAGTGACTTCCGTAGTTTGAATCTTTTAGTTAGCAGGCAGTAGTGGCGCTTGCTGTATTGCAGTAGTTCGAGTAACGAAGATTTTTGTGAGGTAAGTGATTCGTGAAACATATAGGTTAATGTTAGTCAGGGCCATTCTCTTGTAGGGATTATTGAAAGTCAGATTGCGTTGCGCTAAAAACTATTGTGTGTCAGTTATGCACAGTCGTGTGTAATTTTTCTAAGGGGACGTTTAATATGTCGACCCTTAGCCGAGGATACCTCACTGCAATCTTCTGATTTTTTCCTTGTAGTTTGTGTAATTAGTGTAGCTTTTGTTTATTGCTAGCGCGTAATCATAGAGAGAATTTCCTTTGTAGTTGCAGTCTTTCATTGTTGTACAGTAAAATAATTGTGGCATGCATGCAGTTTTGCACGAAGTATTTCGCAGCTGCGCTTGCAATTAACTAGATATTATTTTCAGTGATATGTTAATGTGTTCTCTTATTTTTGCTCTTCAAATTGTGCTTTTTTGTGTTGTCATGTGAAATATTGTGATAATAATGGCGTGTGAAAAACGTAATACTAGGCTCCAAAGTAAACTGAGAAATGACAGTGAAGACGAAAGCAGTGTGTTAGCGCCACCATGTAATGAATTAACTAATGTTCAAAGTAGTAATTTGGTAATTGTGCATACGGAAATGGAGCGGGTTGCAAATAATGGTGTAGGCAGTGAAACAATTAGTGAACAGGGAAGCGTTATCGATCAATCGATCGATCGCTCGGTCGGCAACAGTTCGCCTCAGGATTCCGAAATGACAGGACACAATCTTGCAAATTCTGTAGATTCAGGTTTTGCGTCCTCACCGTTTTCTCAAATAAGTCAAGACACATTTTCTGTTTTTCAAACTGCGAATATTGCCGGTTCAAATGCATTGCCGAATAGCACTAAGGAACATGTTTCAGACAGTAGTGCATTGTTATTACAATTAATGCAACAAATGGGACAAAAGTTTCAAAAGTTAGACACAATGGAACAAAATCTTCAAAGTTAGACCCAATGGAACAAAATCTTCAAAAGTTGGACACAATGGAACAACACCAGAGACAAACACAGCAACAGTTAGACACAATGGAACAACACCAGAGACAAACACAGCAACAGTTAGACACAATGGAACAAAATCAGAGACAAACACAGCAAAAGCTTCAAAAGTTAGACACCACACTTGAACAAACACGTGAATATTTAACTACTGGGTTACATAACATTGAATCGAAATGCCAAAAAATCTGTAATGAGGTAAAAACACAAATTTGTGAGCATTTTCAACCTATTTTTTCCCGGCATGAAAATGCATTACAGAATCATGAACCAGCCATAAAAGAACTACAAACTATTGATCGTGAAAATCACACCTTGCAAGCTAAAATGGACTCAGTTGCATCCACCGATTCGGTTACGCAACTTGCAAGAACTCAGGAAAACTTAAAGGACACAGTAGATTCGATTTCAACACAAATGGACACTCTGAAACTTGTTTCAGAAAAACACACTGAGGAAATGTGTTCACTATCGGAGAAAGTAGTCGAACTTTCAGATCAATTCATTAACTTATCTACAAAGGTAGATGATGATCTGAATGATACAGAAGAGTGCGAACAAATTAGGAAATTCAAACAAAATCAGAATCAAATTAATACACAACACCAAAGAGAAATCCGGGAAGTGCAAGATCAGCTGACACAGGTAATACAAGAATTACGTATTTCAGAGGACACTCGCGCTCCAACACAGGAAGAGGGACTTAGAAATACGGAAAAGCCACAAAATAATAACACAGGGCATTTCGGAAATTATGAAAGAAATTGACAAGGTGCACCGAATTTTGAGATGGAACCGCCGACACGACGTAACAATGACAGATATGCTACCCGCCGACACGATGATTTTGACTATAAGCTGTTCATTACTGCACGTAAATTCAAAACATTTAAGAATTCTGGCAACGACATCCATCCACAAGCGTGGCTCCATCAATTCTCTCATTGTTTTCCTCCCAACTGGTCATTAGAGCACAGATTAGAATTTATGTGTGGCTACTTGGAGAATGAACCAGCTGTAAGAATGCGATCGGTCATTCACGATTGTCACAGTGAAGGAGAATTTTATCATGCCTTCCTCTCAGCATACTGGTCTCAAGCTACACAAGACCGAGTAAAACATAGCATCATAATGATGAAACATTTCGAACAATCTGAATTTTCCAGTCTCGTCAAATATTTTGAAGACATGTTGCATAAGAATCAATATCTTTCAAACCCATATAGCCCTTCAGAACTCATCCGCATTTGCATAATGAAATTGCCGGAACATTTAAGGAATATTATTTTAGCAGGACGATGCAAAGACGACATTGAAGCCTTTCAGGGACTGTTACAAGAACTGGAAATTGACACTGACAATCGCGGAACGCGAAAACAGGAGCACAACAATTACGGGTCACACCTGTCACAATTCCGCGATGACAGAAATAATACACGACAAGGCTATTCGTACAACGTAAATCGTGACCAAAACAGACACCACCCATATGACAACCACTGGCAGAGTAATAATAGTTACAGAGAAAAATCGCATTTCCGTAGTAATGAATATGACAGAGATAACCATAGAAACAGACAATATGGGAGCCAAAACAATTACTATCAAGGGAGACAGAATAACTTCAGACGCAACGGTTCACCACGCAGTTACGATTCCGGGAGAAATTCTCCGCTACGTGAGCGACAAACAAGAAACTATGTAAACTACCGACAAAACGACAGACCTGAATTGCATCAGAACTGGCGAGCTTCAAACAGGTCAGGGCCCTCTCGGCAAGGTGAATTGGTAGAAGTTAGGTCTCCTAATCCCAATAACGACGCGCGCCAACAAAGGGACGGACGATGACTCGCATCGCAGGGAGCCGCGTGCGCCGGCTGGCTCAGAGAAAAATAACATAGACACTAACCTTGAGAAAAACTCCAGTATTCTTTACCGACTTATACCGCATGATAATTGCGTTGAAACTGAAACTCTGCGTAATAGGAAGAGTAAAGGTTTACACCACATTTCACATGTAAAACCGTTTATTGAAAGATAATCTGCTTTTTAACTTTGTCTTTGCCATAAAGCTGTTCACATCACGTCACTAGTATACTTTGTCAGACTAAGAATCTGTTAACATGCAACAATGTTTTGAAGTTAACTATCCAGTCTAGAACTTAGAGAACTTATTTAGACAGTATTTACGAGTGCTTTGTTATAGTGGACAGACGTCACAGTGTTATTGTGTGTGTACATTCTTGCTTGTTAGTTGCACTATTACATAACGATTATAAGGCTTACATACTTAGAACATTTACCAGTACTGCTAATGAGATTTTAATGCAACATTTTGGTTTACTTGAAAATACATTCTTTATTTGAAGTACATTCGGTGAGATTAAAGATGACTTAGCATTTGGTTTCTCTGATAGCTACACGATTATATCACGACGCTACTAATATGTGACACGATTTACATTGTTGCTTTTGCGGTGTATCTGTTTTATATCTGCACAGTTTTTCTGTATTATTCTGGAAAGTAAAACATGTTTTAGTAGTAACTTTTGTGGTATAGCTACAATGAGACAGCCTTTATCGTAGCACAACAATACGTTACATTATAGTACTTTCTTGATCATGGTAAGGTACGTAATAACTACGATATCTATACGGAAAGCATTTCACTTTCGTTTATAATGAGGTAAGTACATTGACTTCAGCAGAACTTTGCTTACAGAGGACGATAACTACGACAGTTCCACAGAATTATCTTACAGCAAACCGCACATTTAGCATTACAGGGCAAGCATTTGAGTGATTAATTTGGTACTTAAACCATTTAACCATTACAGGGCAAGCATTTGAGTGATTAATTTGGTACTTAAACCATTTATTTATCAAGATTGTTGAATTAAAAAGAAAGTTTTTCGTGGTACATTTCATTCCATTGCTGTAATCTGTAACACCTGAGGGTATAATTACATTAATCCTCAGGGGGGTACACGCTTACTTTGTGTATCATGTGTTTGGCAAGCACAAGGAGCCCTAGCTAATATGGTATTTGCTTATACAACTTTACACATCTGTACCATATTTCTCTAACACATAAATTACACAGCTATCTGGTCATTTAACTGAGAGACAAATATTTTTTTTATTACGTCAGTGACACATGTTTACGCAATCACACAGTTGGATAATTTCACAGTTATTAAATTCTATTTTGTTTGTACTTTGTGAAATGTTCATATTTTTTGGGAACCATCGTGATACTATGAGAGCTTTGAATGATGTATTTGGTATGGGATCATGAT
The DNA here is from genome assembly GCF_023897955.1 of Schistocerca gregaria. NCBI lineage: Eukaryota > Metazoa > Arthropoda > Insecta > Orthoptera > Acrididae > Schistocerca > Schistocerca gregaria. The sequence goes on from NC_064931.1 coordinate 753,059,741, forward strand.
TTTTAAAGTACGTTTGAGGTAGATGACACTATTGAAATGAGCAGAGAATATTTTTTAGGTTTTGAAGTTATTGCAGAAAGCTACGATGATTTTGAGATTTAGCTGAGTTTTTATGATGTTATTATGACGATGACAATGTGTATTATGCTGTTGCGGTATGTTTATGATCAATAAGCTGATGGTATAAGAGTTATTTGATTATGCTACGTATCTGTTATTATGAAATATTGAAGAATTGTCGACGAATAAGGTAAGGAATAATGAGTAGTTGTTCGGAACTCTGGTTTGTGAAAAAGGTTGTTGGAAACCAAGAATTGTACTTTAAGAGTTATGAAATGTATGTAAATGCGTCAATGTATTACAATGCCAACGAAAATTTTTTGGACACTGTTATATTTATAGGATTTTGTTTCTACAGATTTGTAACGCAAATTCTTGACCTGTGAAATATTTTTATATGAGTCTGCCACTGGAGCGGAAACTGGTGTCGTAAATATTTCGATAAGACAGTTAAGTGACTACCTGCACGTAATGCGTCGTGGGCACCCAGCTGCGCGACAACCACCTGACAAAAGAAAGCCATTAGTGTGTGCCTTTCAGAGGCACAGGTAAAAAAAGAGGAGGCCATTATCCTCGCTATTGACATTCCTTTGTAGAAAGCACCGCAAATACGACACGCTCATTACTGAGAAAGATACTTACATCTGACACCTGATTATAACAAACGTCTTTCTACGAGAGTTGAGAGAATTCAACTAACTTATGAAATGTCACATGACTATTCAATGATATTTTTATGCTTTGTCCATAGTTGCTTATTTCATTTGATATCTGTTTTCCAGCTGTGTTGCAGCACTGGTTTTATAAAATTAAATGCATTTGCTAATGTGAACACTTTCTGTCGACAGATCTATTAAATAATTATTTTATGATCCACATTCTTCGAAAAAGGAGCTCTTGGAATGGAAAGAGCAATAAGAAGCGACTAATAACAGTAACTGTATATATAATTTTCTTTTCAAGTACTTGGTAATTTGTTGTAGCATTAGTTTTTGTGGTGCACTACTTTCATTACATAGACATTAAGATGTGATTATAGCTTTCCCTTATCTGCATTGTTGTCTTTAGTATACTTTTTTTCTGCTTGTGGGTTTTTTCATGTTTAGATATAAGTTATTACATTTAATGCTGCTTGCTTTGCAAATCTGCATTTTTTTTGGGTCATTGCTGTTTGTGTTAATTTGTTTTGTGTTGCTACATTGCGTCGTCCCTTAGTTTAGCATCTGAGCTCAGTAGGTTTAAGTTAGCTCAAGAGGGGGTAGACTATATAAGAAACTAACTATGATGAATTGGAAGGAAAGCATTGAGAAGCTATAAGAAAATGGTTTGGCCAAGAAAGTAGTGTACAGTGAAGGAAAACTATTTTTGAAAGAGGATGAGAACAGAATACAGAAAGCATGCTTGGATAGGATTTTTTTTTGGCTGGAGCAAATGTTGAAATAAGAGGGGCGATCTATGGAATGAAGTTTTGGGTTGGACTCCAGTACCAAATGTTACCCTGAAAACAAATCCTGTCCTTTCCTTTTGTGTTATCCCACTATGTGTTTGTGTACCCTTGTGTATTTATTTTCTTACTGTCTCTGTGTACTGTTTAATAGAATTTTTTCTATTCTAATACTAAGCTACATTCACTATGATGAGGAATACTGTTATCCTCAAATATAATTTACATCAATAATATGTTTTTTACTTTGTAAAGATGTTTAGACATTATTTATTCTATTTTGTTTTAATGCTCATGTGTGAATTTGATGTTTCGAAATTTATTCTGATTTTTTATGTATGTGCTCCTGTCACAATTCCTGTAACACTGATGTATATGTTATTTCGATTCTTTTGTAAAGCCAGTATTACTGCAAATGTTATCTGTACTATTATATTCTTCAATGATATATTTTGTACCTTTGTTATTGTATTCTCATGTTATAAAATTGTAATTGACACCTGTTCATCAAATTAAGTAATTTGTAAGTTACATTTCACTGCACACATTTCTGTTGGTCATAGTATATGGACAATATGTGAGAAGTAGGGACTGATAGTGTTTGTACGTGTGTTAATAATTCAGTAAGGGCCTGGATAACAGCATTGCTGGTTCTAAGGACATTTCAAAAACAATTTTTCTGAGTGCACAAGTGGTGGTTATGGACTTGCTATATTATCCGCAAGACTCTTCAATGGTGATTGTGCGCCTGCACAGTCAAACAGATGGCTGCTGGCCATCTCTACAAGGACTACAGTGGGTCTACACCTTTGATGACCCACCAATACCATTATTTCTACAAGGACTGCAGTGGGTCTGCACCTCTGGTGGCCCACCAATACCGTATTCTGTACCAGGACTACAATGGGTCTACTCTGTGATGACCTACCTACCAATATTCTTCAAAACTTCGACTGACTCTGCTGTGGGTTTGCTCTGTTGTGGCCCATTACCTGTCTGCATGTCAAGAGTCAGCACTGTCTTTCCGTTGGAAGGACAACACTACTTCTTCAAGACTGCATGGAAATCCACTACTTCCGTGTGCATTTTCTTTTACTACTCAGACTTTGAGAAAAACACTGCAATTTTACTTTGATGAATGATCTGTCTTTATGGACTGTGAGAAAATTTTAGCTTTTGACCAACATTGTATCGATAAGTGTGTGCATTTCATTTCTTTGTTATTGTAATTATGAAATAATTTTTCAAATCTGTATTGGCCACTGCCCAAAACAATTTGTAAATTTTTTTGTGGGGAGCATGGGGGCTATGTAAGTAGGCTGTTTAAGTTTTTTTATTGGTAACGCCGCCGCCACGTAGCGCTCTTTATGAAAATCACTGGCTGTGCCGTGGGCAGTCTGTGGCTGGTTGGCATTGTTGTAGTACTCGCCATTGTAGTGTTGGGCAGCGGCAGCTGGATGCTAACAGCACGTAGCATTGTGCAGTTGGAGGTGAGCCGCCAACGGTGGTGGACGTTGGGAGAGAGATGGCGGAGTTTTGAAATTTGTAAGAATTGGTGTCATGAACTGATATATATATTATGACTATAAAGGTAAATACATTGTTTGTTTTCTATTAAAATCTTTCACTTGCTAACTGTGCCTATCAGTAGTTAGTGACTTCCGTAGTTTGAATCTTTTAGTTAGCAGGCAGTAGTGGCGCTTGTTGTATTGCAGTAGTTCGAGTAACGAAGATTTTTGTGAGGTAAGTGATTAGTGAAACATATAGGTTAATGTTAGTCAGGGCCATTCTCTTGTAGGGATTATTGAAAGTCAGATTGCGTTGCGCTAAAAACTATTGTGTCAGTTTAAGCACAGTCGTGTATAATTTTTCCAAGGGGACGTTTCAAGTGTTGTCGGTGTCGAAGTCTCATTGACCTTCGTCGTAGAACATAATTAGTGAGAAGAGAATGGCTGAGGAGGAGTTTAGACCTCCAGTGGGTATTAGATCTCGCACTTCTAATTGATCTTGCAAAGCATCTGAATGTCGTGGGCACAACTTTTCAGGGTAGTTATTAACTAATTACCGATGTTTTTGAGATCGTTTTGCATTTTTAAAGAAAATTTCCATAGTGGATAAAGCACCTTTCAGGAAGATTAATTACGAAGTTTTCGAATATTGCGCTAGTTATAAATTAATTAAATACTTGATAGGAGTCAGCTATCGAGCAGTTTCAAGAATGCTTTTTAATATCATCTTGAGTGACGTTTTCCTCCCTGAGAAAAGTTCACTATCTTTTAAAGAAATCAGCAACTTCGATATTGTGGGGTATTCTTTCCTGTTATATGTGTCGACAAATTGTATCGGGGCGGCCGGAGTGGCCGAGCGGTTCTAGGCGCTACAGTCTGGAACCGCGCTACCGCTATGGTCGCAGGTTCGAATCCTGCCTCGGGCATGGATGTGTGTGATGTCCTTAGGTTAGTTAGGTTTAAGCAGTTCTAAGTTCTAGGGGACTAATGACCACAGCATTTGAGTCCCATAGTGCTCAGAGCCATTTGAACCATTTGAACACTGCTTTCACCGATGATCTACGGTGGTGTGAACCTCAGTGGAAATAAACTAGCGTGATCACAGCTGTTCAGTTTTATAGCCCCGGTTCGTCGGAGTGATGGTTCTCGTACACGTCTGCGACGATTGAAGAACTCCAGCCACAAAATAAAACTTTTTCAAACACTAAGACGGCAAAAGGCGGTCCTCTGGCTAATATACTCTAATACTGTCTTCTCCTCTGTGTATTCTACAGACGAGAAACGCGAAATCCCAGCCAAAAGGACGGAGTTCAAATAACGTCTCAACGTAAGTATAGGCAGAAGAAGTGCTCTCAATCACTGAAAGCTGCGTACTCAAGGATGACTTCCAAACCACAGGCGAAGTCCAGAATCGTATAAGTTCGCAACCGTTCTAACTATAAACTCTCCTGAGGACAAAGACAGTAAGTCCGCCTGTACCAACAAAGCTGATACTGAGCGACCGCCACACACGGGCGCTCAAAAACGGAAGACCTTTCTTCTCCACCGCTGGCTTCCCAGCAAGACACGGATTCCCTCCCTCGTAACCACGGAAGGCGAATCATATTCTCGAAACCCCGGAATATTCTCCCTCTCTACAGATTCTTCCGAACGCCGAACAACCATATTTTAGTCTTCTATCGTCCAGCGCGGAAAGTTTGCGAGGGCATTCCTATACTCGTACAATGGTACACTTCTGAGTAAAAATCTTTGGAAATAACCCAGTCTGCGTGATTTCCGAGGTGACGCTTCCTCGTTCCTCTCAGGTGTCTACATTTACATCTACATGTAGATTTATACTCCGCAAGCCACACAACGGTGTGTGGCGGAGGGCACTTTACGTGCCTCTGTCATTACCTCCCTTTCCTGTTCCAGTCGCGTATGGTTCGCGGAAAGAACGACTGTCTGAAAGCCTCCGTGCGCGCTCTAATCTCTCTAATTTTACATTTGTGATCTTCTTGGGAGGTATAAGTAGGGGGAAGCAATATATTCGATACCTCATCCAGAAAGGCACCCTCTCGAAACCTGGACAGCAAGCTACACCGCGATGCAGAGCGCCTCTCTTGCAGAGTTTGCCACTTGAGTTTGTTAAACATCTCCGTAACGCTATCACGGTTACCAAATAACCCTGTGACGAAACGCGCCGCTCTTCTTTGGATCTTCTCTATCTCCTCTGCCAACCCGATCTGGTACGGGTCCCACACTGATGAGCAATAATCAAGTATAGGTCGAACGAGTGTTTTGTAAGCCACTTCCTTTGTTGATGGACTACATTTTCTAAGGACTCTCCCAATGAATCTCAACCTGGTACTCGCCTTACCAACAATTAATTTTATATGATCATTCCACTTCAAATCTTTCCGCACGCATACTCCCAGATATTTTACAGAAGTAACTTCTACCAGTGTTTGTTCCGCTATGATATAATCATACAATAAAGGATCCTTCTTTCTATGTATTCGCAATACATTACATTTGTCTATGTTAAGGGTCAGTTGCCACACCCTGCACCAAGTGCCTATCTGCTGCAGATCTTCCTGCATTTCTCTGCAATTTTCTAATGCTGCAACTTCTCTGTATACTACAGCATCATCCGTGAAAAGCCGCATGGAACTTCCGACACTATCTACTGGGTCATTTATATATATTGTGAAAAGCAATGGTCCCATAACACTCCCCTGTGGCACGCCAGAGGTTACTTTAACGTCTGTAGACGTCTCTCCATTGATAACAACATGCTGTGTTCTGTTTGCTAAAAACTCTTCAAGCCAACCACACAGCTGGTCTGATATTCCGTAGACTCTTACTTTGTTTATCAGGCGACAGTGTGGAACTGTATCGAACGCCTTCCGGAAGTCAAGAAAAATAGCACCTACCTGGGAGCCTGTATCTAATATTTTCTGGGTCTCATGAACAAATAAAGCGAGTTGGGTCTCACACGATCGCTGTTTCCAGAATCCATGTTGATTCCTACAGAGTAGATTCTGGGTTTCTAAAAACGACATGATACTCGAGCATCCAAGATTTGCAGAGCTCCCGGTTATCCTTCGGTCTGGCTACAATATCAGTCGGCCGCGACTCTATTGTGCTCCAGCGCTCAGGTGCCCCAACGTCCGTCTTGCTACTTCCTGTGTTCAAGCAGCACCAACACACCTGTGCGGGCCTTCCACCCAGGGTTTGCGTTCCACCTGCCATTTAATTTCCACTGGTGTTCCAACCTCTACTAGTATCGGCAGTCGTTCATTACGCCGTTTTGATAACAAAGACACTCTGTCACCTTTCATGCAAAAGCGTTAACAAGTATTTACAAGGAATACGTGACAATGTCAGTATTTTTAAATATTCATGTATACGACGTACAGCCTATCAAACGATACCTAATTGTGGTTGTAGATGACGGCAAAGTATGTAGATGAGTGCTTGTAAGGTGCGAAATTATAGCCACCTTACAACTTAAATCGATTTGAAATGGGTTTTTTGTGTTTTTCAACTCCTTTTTGTAGTGGGCGTTCGAAATGCTCCTCCTGAAACTCACCTGGAGCTTACTGAATTTCAGAGTAATCGCTTGCTCAGGGAGAGGTTTCACACTGTAGAAAATATTAAAATGTTTTACAATGAGTTCCCTCGAGAACAATTCATGCAGTTGTTTCGAATAGCTGCTAGAGTCTGCAGTATGTTCTCGACCATGTATTTGTATGAAAGTCTTTTCTCATGGATGGACGTACGAAAATAGAAGCTTACGAGTAGTCTTACAGATAATCATCTGACTGGAGTCTGTGTTTGATGACGAGTAAACTGACTCCAAACAGCGAGGTGCTAATAAAAAGACTTTCAAGACAACTGTAGAGTCATCAAAATGGATGCTGCTTTCTCGTTCTAGTAGGGCATCTCTGAACTTAACACTTATATGTCTGATTAAATGAATTAAGATAATCGATGTTTAGTAAAAAACACATGTGTTCATTTATTATGACTGATATTTGTGACCACGAAGATAGGTCGACGATATTTCTTTTTTTTTCCTTGATCTCTGTACGCCGCCCCTCCCCTTTCCTATTTCTTCACTGAACGACAGAAATTGGAACGTCTTATACTGGTTTTAGCTGCTGTCAAGCTGTGCACTGGATTATTTGCGGCTCTGCTGTACTCATTATGGTATTAGTCGGTGAAAAGCTAGTTCTTTATTTGTTTGTCTGTCGCTGTTTTGTGCCTCTACTGAACTGCAGACTGTCAACCGCTTTTCTGCCGTCTACTGGTATCATCTATACGTGCGTGCCTCCTTTAGGCTTTTCGAACGAGGCGGGATACGGCACGTTCGCACAGGGACAGATGTCGCATATGAAGTTCGAAAAAATTTCGCTTACTCAGTAACACAAAAAAACAACTAAACTGTTTTATGCCTAATAATCGACATGCAAAGCCTTACATGTAGGGATGGCCCATAAAAGCATGCACGCTAGCGTAAATTCATTTCCTTTTCTTCATGACAGAATTGTTACAAGCTGTTGTTACTTTTTCATTCGATGGCACATTTGTACAACACAAGACTGGTCTCTAAAGCTACAGTGTCTCAAATATCATGCACCTGTTAACACTGTGTCACAAGCATTCATCACGTTGTCGTACTGTAATAATTGTGAATGAAAAGAATTTTCTAACGTGACTGCAGACTCGAGTGTCAATTGTCGACCGTGTATTATCGGCAGTCCCCAGTTCTGTATGCGAGGGAGAGAATGCGCATTGTGCCTGCACGGTAACACATATGCCCATAGAGCCCGCGGGCGGCCTCGCATTCGGCAGTGCCTATACAAGACAGTATGTGCCTGGCGCAGTTGTTGATCGGTTATTGCTGCTACAATGGCATCTCCGAGGTAGCGATGAAGTGGGGATTTTCCGTACTACCATTTCATGAGTGTACCGTGGATATCAGGAATCCGGTTAAACATCAAATCTCCGACACCGCTGCGGCCGGAAAAAGAGCCTGCAAGAACGAGACTGAAGAGAGTCGTTCAACGTGACAGCAGTGCAACCCTTCCGCAAAGTGCTGCAGATTTCACTGCTGGGCCATCAACATGAGTCAGCGTGCGAACCATTCCTAGAAACGTCATCGATATGGGCTTTGAGAGCCGAAGGTCCACTCGTGTACCCTTGATTCCCGCACGACACAAAGCTTTACGCCTCGCCTGGGCCCGTCAACACTGACATTGGACTTTTGATGTCTGGAAACATGTTGCCTGGTCGGATGAATCTCGTTTCAAATTGTATCGAGCGGATGGACGTGTACAGGTATGGAGACAACTTCATGAATCCATGGACCGTGCAAGTCAGCGGGGATTGTTCAAGCTGGGGGAGGCTCTGTAATGGCGTTGGCCATGTGCAGTTGGAGTGATATGTAACCCCTGGTATGTCTAGATACGACTCTGATAGCTGACACGTACGTAAGCATCCTGTCTGATCCCCTGCATCCATTCATGTCCATTGTGCATTCCGACGGACTTGGGAAATTGCAGCAGGACAATGCGGCACCCCATACGTCCAAAATTGCTACAGAGTGGCTCCACGAACACTCTTCTGTGTTTAAACACTTCCGCTGCCCACCAAACTCCCCAGACATGAACATTATTGTGTATATCTGGGATGCCTTGAAACGTGCTCTTACGGATTTATGGACAGCCCTGCAGGATGCATGGTGTCAATTCCCTCCAGCACTACTTCAGACCTTAGTCGAGTTCATGTTACGTCGTGTTATGGCACTTCTGCGTGCTCGCGAGGGCCCTACACGATATCAGGCAGCTGTACGAGTTTCTTTGGCTCTTCAGTGTATATCTTCACATGGAGCATGCTGTGGGAACTCCCGTCTTCGAAGGTAACATCCGTGTTAACAGGGCTGCATGGGTACGAGCCTGGCTTGACGACCGTTAGGCGTCTTATCGCACGTCGACTAGCTCGCTAAAACACCCAATCTTAATCCCATAAAAAAATGTCAGGAACTAGAGTGTGAAACGTAGCAGTGAACATCCCAGCAAATTGAAAACTCGTCATGGACTGTGCGGCTGATCCTGGTGGAGGTTCGAGTCCTCCCTCGGGCATGGGTGTGTGTGCTTGTCCTTAGGATAATTTAGGTTAAGTAGTGTGTAAGCTTAGGGACTGATGACAGCAGTTAAGTCCCATAAGATTTCACACACATTTGAACATTTTTGAAAACTCTATAAGTTATAATGAATTCCTTCAAATGGCTCTGAGCACTATGGGACTTAACATCGTCAGTCCCCTAGAACTTAGAACTACTTAAACCTAACTAACCTAAGGACATCACACAACACCCAGCCATCACGAGGCAGAGAAAATCCCTGACCCCGCCGGGAATCGAACCCGGGAACCCGGGCGTGGGAAGCGAGAACGCTACCGCACGACCACGAGATGCGGGATAATGAATTCCTTCAGCTTGACGTGGCTTACTTGAAGAAACTTGTCGAGTCTCTTCTTCGCCGAACTCAGGACATTACCAACTCTAGAGGCGGTGTGCTGTACTCCAGTATTAGCGTCATCTTTCGTGGGGGGAGGGGGGGGGGAGGGACTAATTTTTTTTGTCTAATTTGATTACCTGACGTCAACTGAAATTTTTCGTCAACTTTCTTCCTTATTATTGTGTCTAACAGTTACCTTAGTTGCAACTTAGTTGTATCAACAGGCATCGCATTTTTCGTCCGCGTGCAGGGTCAATACCATGTGCGAGAATGTATGTTTGAATCGCGGGTAAGGCTGGTATCACACTATTATATTTTCTTGTCAAAGAAATTTGATCAAATCTTCGTCATTTTCTTTGACAAAAATCTCCTACATGGTGCAACATGGGGTATTACACCGTCATCAAATACATTCTTAGTCAAAAAACGACGCACCACGAAGGAATTATCCGAATGGGACGGTAATCGGTAGATGTGACGTACATGTACAGACAAACAAATGATTACAATTTCAAAGAAATTGGATGCTTTATTCAAGAAAAAGAGCTCCACAAATTGAGCAAATTAGTAATGCGTTGGTCCACCGCTGGTCTTTATGCAAGCAGTTATTCGGCTTTCACTGACTGACACAGTTGTTGGATGTCCTCCTGAGAGAAATCGTACTAAATTCTGTCCAATTTGAACGTTAGATCGTCAAAATCCCGAACTGTTTGTAGGACCCTTCCTATAATGCTCCAGTCTCGACTAGGGAGAAATCTGGCAACGTTGCTGGGTTTGGCAAGCATGAAGACAAGCAGTACGAACTCTCGCCGTGTGTGGGCGGGCACTATCTTTCTGGAATGTAGTGCCATGAAGGGCGACGAAACGGGGCGTAAAATATCGTCAAGGTACGACTGTGCAGTAAGGGTACCGTGGATGACAATCAAAAGCGTCCTGCTATGAAATAAAAGACACCCCAGACCCTTACTCCTGGGTGTCGGGCCGTATGGCAAACGACAGTTACGTGGGTATGTTCAAAATGTGTGAAATCTTATGGGACTTAACTGCTAAGGTCATCAGTCCCTAAACTTACACACTGCTTAACCTAACTTAGCCTAAGGACAAACATACACAAACATGCCCGAGGGAGGACTCGAACCTCTGCCAGGACCAGCCGTACGTGGGTATCCCATCGCTGTTCGGGCATCTGCAGACACGTCTTTGCTGATCATCGCGGTTCAGTTGGACGCAAAATTCATCAGCGAAGACAGTTCTACTCTAGTCAGTGAGATTCCACATGAGATCTAGCCACCAAAAGCACAGGAGATGCACAAAAACACATTTGGCTAACACCCTGAAAAATTAAAAATTCATCAGAATGTAAACAAGATAATTACGGTTAAGTGTTGTTAAACTATATTCTGCTTGGGCATTCCCGAAATCAGTATAGTTTAAAAGCTTACATTAAGGCTGCAGTAATAGTAAGACGCAAACACAAATTCAATCGTTATCATACGGATTGGATTGGATTGTTTGGGGGAAGAGACCAAACAGTGAGGTCATCGGTCTAGGGAAGGATGGGGAAGGAAGTCGGCCATGCCCTTTCAAAGGAACCATTCAAGCATTTGCCTGGAGCGATTTAGGGCAATCACGGAAAACCTAAATCAGGATGGCCGGACGCGGGATTGAACCGTCGTCCTCCTGAATGCGAGTCCAGTGTGCTACCATTGCGTCACCTCGCTCGGTGTTATCATACGGCTCAGAGGAATATCGGTACGCATTAACACTCAGAATTAATCACACTGGTGAACACGGACACAAAATGTCAACGGTACCAAGCATCAAATATTCAATGCTAATCTCAGGTCAGCTCCGAAAGGACAATGTTCAACATAAAATTTTCACCAAATTAATTTTCCCCTGTGACCGTCCTGAAATAACAATCTCACAGCCTTTGGTGTCATGAGCCAATGTTAATGCACTCGGGCTGACGTCTTTCCTAAGGCGCTTCTGGAAGTTAACAGCCAAGCTTGTAGTGCGGGAAACACACCAGAAACAAGGCAGCAAGTGGAAACGTCTCATTCGGCGACAACATGGAGCAATATGACAATGTAGCACATCTCGTCCGTCGACGGTGAAAACCGTCCGCACATCCCGTCTGTCGACGGTGAAAACTGTCCGCATTTACTCCAACTCATGATTCACCTCGCGAGCACGTCTGTTCCCTTAAAACTCGGCGTAACGCTGTTGCCCCTTATCGGCGAGGAAAGTAAAACCTTAGACTGGTATTACACTATGAAATTTTTTTGGCAAAGAGGCTTTGTCAAGTATATTTGACGTTATGTAGGGGCCTCGCCTCAGATTTGATCAAAGAAAGAAATTAACTTCTGTTTACTGTAAACGACTTGCATGTATAAACACACTGTGGAACTAAAATAAAATTGAAACACTATTATTTTTAGTCTATTTGAGAAGATTTCAACACTTCTAAGAGTGATTTCATCAGAATTAAAATGGCCTATAACATAGTTACAAATTCGCAGGAGAACACATTTTTTTATAAAAAAAAGTGTAAGTACTGACTAACAGTAAAAGACAGCCCTTCTAGTCTGTTCATTAATTTATGTGATATACGAGTACTGCCTCTATCTTTTATTGTTAGTCAGTAGTTACACTTTTTATATAAAAATGTCTTTTCCTATAAATTTGTAACTATGTTAATTGTTTTAATTCTGATGAATGCACTCTTAGAAGTGTTGAAACCTGGTCAATAAGACCAAACATAATAGTGACCGAGGGCTCATTTGTTTCAATTTTAATTTATTAACGGTCACTGAACCAAGTAGCCATGTTTAAAACTTTGCGACACTGTGCAACCATTGTGTATTGTGTGTATGGCGTGGAGAAGTAAATACAAAATGGAAAGGAGGTCGTATTTCGGAGCTTACTGTAACACTATAAATATGGAAAGGCGTTTTGTAATCTGGGATGAAACAGAATTATATCCGTTTTCAGACAGGGAGATGCAAAGCCACCCTCTTCATCAAAGCGAGTTAGAATAGCCTGCACTGACAGACTTGTATAAGAAGTGAAAACCATGACAAATGTAAGGCAGATTCATTGCAACCATTGATGGTTATTTGTTCGTTGAAAAGGGAATTATAGATCTGTTGTTATTTGCTAAGGACAGAAAATTACCACAATACAATTGATTGATGGTGCAGCAGTGGTAGCTGAAAGTCAGTAGCAACTGAGTTTTGTTCAAATGGCTCTAAGCACTATGGGACTTAACATCTGAGGTCATCATTCCCCTAGACTTAGAACTACTTAAACCTAACTAACCTAAGGACATGACACACATGCATGCCCGAGGCAGGATTCGAACCTGCGACCGTAGCGGTCGCTCGGTTCCAGACCGTAGCGCCTAGAACCGCACGGCCACTCCGGCCGGCAAGATTAGAACCTGCGACCATAGCAGCAACGCGGTTCCGGACTGAAGGGCCAAGAACCGCTCGGCCACAACGGCCGGCAATTGAGTTTTGTGCTAAATGTAACTGAACATGTGCTAGCTGTAGGTTAAGATGCGCACATAAAGAAGAACGCATCACTGACTGACGTGCTAGAAAACTAAATGTTGCTGCCGGGAAAGAGAAATTTGATAGGTACACGCAAGGCACAGAAGCAAGGACAAGGCCAAAAGGTCTTTTATAATAATTAATTAGATTAGATTAGATTAGATTAGATTAATACTTGTTCCATAGATCATGAATACGACACTTCGTAATGATGTGGAACGTGTCAGGTTAATAAAAGATGTCTGTACAAGAAATTACATTACACAAAATATTGCATGACACTAATGATTAATTTTTTTTTTTTTTTTTTTACTTACTTTATATCTAAAAATTCAGCCAATGAGTAGAAGGAGTTGTCATCTAGAAATTCTTTTAATTTATTTTTAAATGTTAGTTGGCTATCTGTCAGGCTTTTGATGCTGTTTGGTAGGTGCCCAAAGACTTTTGTGGCAGCATAATTTACCCCTTTCTGTGCCAAAGTCAGATTTAACCCTGCATAGTGAAGATCATCCTTTCTCCTGGTGTTATAGGTATGCACACTGCTATTACTTTTGAATTGGGTTGGATTATTATCAACAAATTTCATAAGGGAATATATATACTGTGAGGTTACTGTGAGGATCCCTAGATCCTTAAATAGATGTCTGCAGGATGACCGTGGGTGGGCTCCAGCAATTATTCTGATTACACGTTTTTGTGCAATGAATACTTTTCTACTCAACGATGAATTACCCCAGAATATGATGCCATACGAAAGCAGTGAATGAAAGTAGGCATAGTAAGCTAATTTACTGAGATTCTTATCACCAAAATTTGCAATAACCCTAATAGCATACGTAGCTGAACTCAGACGTTTCAGCAGACCATCAATGTGTTGCTTCCAGTTTAACCTCTCATCAATGGACACACCTAAAAATTTTGTAAATTCTACCTTAGCTACAGACTTCTGTTCAAATTCTATATTTATTACTGGAGTTTTGCCATTTACTGTACGGAACTGTATATACTGTGTTTTATCAAAATTTAAAGAGAGTCCGTTTGCTGAGAACCACTTAATAATTTTGTGAAAAACATAATTTACAATTACATCACTTAGTTCTTGGTTTTTGGATGTTATTACTATACTTGTATCATCAGCAAAAAGAACTAACTTTGCATCTTCATCAATGTGGAATGGTAAGTCATTAATGTATATCAAGAACAGTAAAGGACCTAAGACCGAACCCTGTGGGACCCCGTGCTTGATAGCACCCCAGTTTGAGGAATCAGCTGTTTTAACATTACACGAACCACTTATTTCAACTTTCTGCATTCTTCCAGTTAAGTATGAATTAAACCATTTGTGCACTGCCCCACTCAAACCATAATGATTTAGCTTATCTAAAAGAATTCCATGATTTACACAATCAAAGGCCTTTGAGAGATCACAAAAAATACCAATGGGTGATGTCCGGTTATTCAGAGCATTTAATATTTGATCAGTGAAAGCATATATAGCATTTTCTGTTGAAAAGCCTTTCTGAAAACCAAACTGACATTTTGTTAGTACTTTATTTTTACAAATATGGGAGGCTACTCTTGAATACATTACTTTCTCAAAAATTTTTGATAGAGCTGTCAGAAGAGAGATTGGGCGGTAGTTGTTGACATCCGACATATCCCCCTTTTTATGCAATGGTTTTACAATGGCATATTTCAGTCTATCAGGGAAAACACCCTGCTCCAAAGAGCTATTACATACGTGGCTGAGAATTCTACTTATCTGTGGGGAACAAGCTTTAAGTACTTTGCTGGAAATGCCATCAATTCCGTAAGAGCTTTTACTTTTCAGTGAGTTTATTATTTTACTGATTTCAGAGGGAGAGGTTGGTGGAATTACAGCTGTTTCAAACTGTGCAGGTATGGCCTCTTCTATTAATAGCCTTGCCTCTTCTAGTGAAGATCTAGATCCTATTTTCTCCACAACATTTAAAAAATGATTATTCAAAATATTTTCAATTTCTGATTGTTTGTTAGTGCACTTGTCATTCAATTTTATTGCACTAAAGTCTTCCTGTGCTCTTGGTTGCCCTGTTTCCCTTTCAATAATATTCCAAATTGCTTTAATTTTATTATCAGAGTTACTGATCTCAGACATGATACACATGCTTCTGGACTTTTTAATAACTTTTCTTAGTACCGCACAATAGTTTTTATAATATTGAACAATTTCGGGGTCAGTACTCCATCTTGCTGTTAGATACAGTTCTCTTTTGCGGTTGCAAGATATTCTTATTCCTTTAGTTAGCCAAGGTTTTTTACATGTTTTCTTGGAATTATGTTTAACTATTTTCTTGGGAAAACAATTTTCAAATACCCTTAAAAATGTATTGTGAAATAAGTTATATTTCAAGTAATGTCCAAAATCGTTAAAATCGTGTCTAGTTTTGTGAATGTACACTTATATTCAGAAAAAAAGAGAACACTTTGAAAGTCTAGAGATATTCACAAGACATGTTCATTAGTATCTTCTACAGAAGTGATTAGCATTTCAGTCACCTTGGTTCAGCGTGTCCTGTTGCCTAGTAGGCACAGGGTCCGCCATGGGCCCTGATAACTTGTTCTGTGCGTGACGGCATCGACGCGTGTAAGGCGCGAATGCCATCCTATGGTATAGACATCCATAATGCATTCATGTGGTTGCGAAGTTCATCTGTGGTGGTTGACTTTGGGTCACAGCGCAGCACACATCGTTTCAGCATATGCCATACATTTCAATTGGCGACAAGTCTGGTGATCTGGCAGGCCAGGGTAAAAGGCTAACATCCTGAGACATCAAGAAGGCACGTGCTGGTGCAGCAACATGTAATCGTGCATTGTCTTGGGAGTGTTGTGCGGAAAGGGTACGGCTACTGGTTGCTGGATGTCATTCACGTAGGCCACACTGGTCACAGAGCCCTGGACACGAACCAACTGTGATTTGTGGTTGTACCAAGTGATGGGGAGCTCGTGAATGAGTCGTTGAAATGAACGCTTCACTCCAGTGAAGTGTGAACTAACCACTCAATGTCAATGAACTGGTACTTCAAACTCTTCACAGATAGCACACTCCATACTTTTTTCTAGTTCACTCACTTTCTTTCCCTCTCCCTCTCGCACTACATCGGCGCTACGTCACTCATCCTCCCTTCATTTCAGTCAACCTTTAGTCCTCCCTCTACTGCCTGTAGACGAATCGCACGGTGTTTGTGGGGAACGATAGGTTTACGAGGGGTTGGGGAGGTGAGAGGCGAGGGGAAGACAGCGTCAGCTGCTTCCTACAGTGCTGACATCATTACCTGTGACTATTTGTGCAGTTAATCTTCGCGTTTACGGGTAGCCTACAGTTGACAGCGCTTGCAGACAAATGAATATTAAAGATAAAACGAAGAGGCTGGCTGTGTGAGCACGCACAGCCAACATGAAAATAAAAGGTTTGTTAATAACAATGAAAGAGGGATTTTGCCTGAAATCGTACTAATGACTAAAGGTGACAGTTTACGTTTTGAATATGGAGGATTATTATTCTAAAAAAAAATAAAATCTACAGGAAAACGTCTGAATAATTACTTAACGAAAATATATAGACTTTGTGCCAGTGGTAAACATACTCATTCTATTTTGGATTAAATTTTAATGCCGGCCACGGTGGTCTCGCGGTTCTAGGCGCGCAGTCCGGAACCGTGCGACTGCTACGGTCACAGGTTCGAATCCTGCCTCGGGCATGGATGTGTGTGATGTCCTTAGGTTAGTTAGGTTTAAGTAGTTCTAAGTTCTAGGGGACTAATGACCACAGCAGTTGAGTCCCATAGTGCTCAGAGCCATTAAATTTTAATAGGAACATAAAATTGGACTGCATTTCGTTGTTAGCCCTAGTTTTCAGTCCATGAGTACAACAAATAATGTTTCATTTGGCAGATGAAGACTTTTTTGGGCGCTTCATTAGAAAATGTCGAGGAAGATTAAATGTAATACCTTCATTACATGTGACAGGTTCTCTGTTTATCTTTCCTTTGTCCCCTTCGACCATGCCCTATTTAAGTTAACTCAGACGCTGTAAGAGCATAAAACGTTGCGTGCACGTTACTGTATAGTTCAGCCATCTGTTGGTAAAATTATGAAGTATTACGAAGCTTTATTGTACGAGCGAAGCGAAGCGAGCGTAGCCGCGGCTGAGCGGCGAACTTGGCAACTTCGCCAGGCTTCCGTACTTCATGAATGAACTACTTCATTTGAACACTTCACGGCAAAGAGTGAAATTAACGACGTAGTTCACGGGAATGAACGAGTTCGACCCATCTCTAGTTGTACCCAAAAGCATCCCACACCATAAGGCGAGTTGGCGCTGTATGTCTCTTGCAAATGCAGTCACTGTGATGCCACTCCCTTGTCTGCAGCGAACCAAAATGAAGCCTTTATTTTCAAACAAACAGAACCTGGATTCGTCCGAAAACACTTTATGGTGCCATTCCTGTCCCCAGTGACGTAGTTCCACACCATTGCCGTATAGCATGTTTCCGCACATTCGTCAAAGGTAGACGAAGAAATGGACTACGCCCACGTAACTCATGCCGTAATAAACGTCGACTGACTGTCACTCCTCATAACGTACGATATGTTACACTATTACTGTGTTGCGCCAGAGCCATGGAAGACGCAGATCTGTCCCTCAATGCCATTTGGATGAGATGTCGATCTTCTTGATGGGTGGTCTGGGTGGTGCGCCCTCACCCATCTCTTCGTGTTCTACGGCCTTCCATGAACCATTCTGCACACACCCATTGCACTGTCGCAACACTTCGTCCCACACGAGCAGTAGTTTCATCTACATCTACATTTATACTCCGCAAGCCACAAAACGGTGTGTAGCAGAGGGCACTTACCTCTCTTTCCTGTTCCAGTCGCGTATGGTTCGCGGGAAGAACGACTGCCGGAAAGCCTCCATGCGCGCTCGAATCACTCTAATTTTAGATTCGTTATCTCCTCGGGAGGTATAAGTAGGGGGAAGCAATATATTCGATACCTCATCCAGAAACGCACCCTCTTGAAACCTGGACAGCAAGCTACACCGCGATGCAGAGTCTGCCACTTGAGTTTGCTAAACATCTCCGTAACGCTATCACGCTTACCAAATAACCCTGTGACGAAACGTGCAGCTCTTCTTTGGATCTTCTCTATCTAATCTGCCAACCCGACATGGTACGAATCCCACACTGATGAGCAATACTCGAGTATAGGTAGAAGGAGTGTTTTGTAAGCCACCTCCTTTGTTGATGGACTACAATTTCTAAGGACTCTCCCAATGAATCTCAACCTGGCACCTGCCTTTCCAACAATTAATTTTATATGAACATTCCACTTCAAATCATTCCGTACGTGTACTCCCAGTTATTTTACAGAAGTAACTGTTACCAGTGTCTGTTACACTATCATATAATCATACAATCAAGACTCCTTCTTTCTATGTATTCGCAACACATTACATTTGTCTATGTTAAGGGTCAGTTGCCACACCCTGCACCAAGTGCCTATCTGCTGCAGATCTTCCTGCATTTCGCTGCAATTTTCTAATGCTGCAACTTTTCTGTATACTACAGCATCATCCGTGAAAAGTCGCATGGAACTTCCGACACTATCTACTAGGTCATTTATATATATTGTGAAAAGCAATGGTCCCATTACACTCCCCTGTGGCACGCCAGAGGTTACTTTAACGTCTGTAGATGTCTCTCCATTGAGAACAACATACTGTGTTCTGTTTGCTTAAAACTCTTCAATCCAACCCCACAGCTGGTCTGATATTCCGTAGGCTGTTACTTTGTTTATCAGGCGACAGTGTGGAACTGTATCGAACGCCTTCTGGAAGTCAAGGAAAATGGCATCTACCTGGGAGCTTGTATCTAATATTTTCTGGATCTCATGAACAAATAAAACGAGTTGGGTCTCACACGGATGGATACATCACATTCTCTCATACCAGTAATACGCCCTCTTTCAAACTCACTGATTTAACGATTCGGTTCGCGCGTAGGAATGTGAGGAATCCAGCACGTCTGCTCAAGTTAACTGAGCCATTACCTTCGGCTCATAGCGACAATGACAGCCGCAGGCAGTTTTTACTGGTAGTTGCTGTTGCGCCGCGATATCGATGTTGACCTTGAACCTGAGAACCGCCATCTTACAAACGCTAACCATTTCTGCAGACCATAGTAATGTACGTCTCCTCTGAATATGAACGTCCTGTCTCTAGTCGTTCAAAGTGTTCTATATTTTCTGAAAATGAGTGAATTAAAATGAGTCTCAAAGCCGTAAAGAGATTCACGCAACAAACTGTAATCGGCATAAAGCATCAGAAAGTACATGGCAAGCATGCAGATATACTCATAATCATTTCCTTTTGAACTTAAATGCATCAGGTCACAATTTATTTCTCATGTTGAAGGATTTTTCGATTAAGGATTAATGGGAGAGCTATGTTGCATACTGTGGAAGAACATGAAAAACCATCAAAGATAGTAAGTACACTACTGGCCATTAAAATTGATACACCAAGAAGAAATGGAGATGATAAACGGGTATTCATTGGACAAATATATTATACTATAACTGATATGTGATTACATTTGCACGCAATTTGGGTGCATAGATCCTGAGAAATCAGTACCCAGAACAACCACCTTTGGCCATAATAACGGCCTTGATACGCCTGGGCATTGAGTCAAACAGACCTTGGATGGCGTGTAGAGGTACAGCTGCCCATGCAGCTTCAACACAGTACCACAGTTCATCAAGAGTACTGACTGGCGTATTGTGACGAGCCAGTTGCTCGGCCACCATGGACGAGACGTTTTCAATTGGTGAGAGATCTGGAGACTGTGCTGGCCAGGGCAGCAGTCGAACATGCATCCAGAAATGCCCGTACAGGACCTGCAACATGCGGTCGTGTATTATCCTGCTGAAATCTAGGGTTTCGCAGGGATCGAATGTAGGGTATAGCCATGGGTCGTAACACATCTGAAATGTAACGTCCACTGTTCAAAGTGCCCTCAATGCGAACAAGAGGTGACCGAGACGTGTAACCAATGGCCCCCATACCATCACGCCGGGTGATTCGCCAGAAATGCGATGACAAATACACGCTTCCCATGTGCGTTCACCGCGATGTCGCCAAACACGTATGCGTCCATCATGATGCTGTAAACAGAACCTGGATTCATCCGAAAAAATGAAATTGGTGCACCCAGGGTCGTCGTTGAGTACTCCATCACACGCGCTCCTGTTTGGGATGCAGCGTCAAGGGTAACCGCAGCCACGGTCTCCGAGCTGATAGTCCATGCTTCTGCAAACGTCGTCGAACTATTCGTGTAGATGGTTGTTGTCTTGCAAACTTCCCCATCTGTTGACTCAGGGATCGAGACGTGGCTGCACGATCCGTCACAGCCATGCGGATAAGATGCCTGTCATCTCGACTACTAGAGATACGAGGCCGTTGGGATCCAGCACGGCGCTCCGTATTACCCTCCTAAACCCACCGATTCCATATTCTGCTAACAGTCATTGAATCTCGACCAACGCGAGCAGCAATGTCGCGATACGATAAACCACAATCCTTTTTCAAAGTCGGAAAGGTGATGGTAAGCATTTCTCTTCCTTACACGAAGCAACGCAACAACGTTTCACTAGGCAACGCCGGTCAGCTGCTATTTGTGTATGAGAAATCGGTTGGAAACTTTCCTCATGTCAGCACGTTGTAGGTGTTGCCACCGGCGCCAACCTTGTGTGAATGCTCTGAAAAGCTAATCATTTGCATATCACAGAATCTTCTTCCTGTCGGTTAAATTACGCGTCTGTAGCACATCATCTTCGTGGTGTCGCAATTTTAATGGCCAGTAGTGTAATAACATTAAAAATAGCAGGTTCTAAGTTGATATCATGCAGTTCCTCCTCTTACAGTCCTTGGCGGAATTTAGTGTGTTATACCGTGCAACTACAACTTTACAGACTATTACCAATTTTATTACAATTCCAATGTCTGTAATTTTTATCTGTATCTCTTTGTAAAGTATTTTATATGACGAGAGCAATTTTCTCGTAAATCTAGTCATCTGTTACTACATGGAATTTATTTGGTTTTTTGATGAAGACACCTTAGTCGGTGTCGAAGCCACGTTACAATAAAGTCTTGCTGTAATCGTTGGGCTATATTATACAAATCATATTCTTGTATGGTTGCTGCTCACATAAATGTTCAAAATTGTTTTATGTGTTATTAATTTTACGGGTATTTCTTTTATTTTTGAATTAATTAGATGTTCTTTTATTAAATGTCGAAATATGTTTAATGATTTGTTTGCCATTTGACAGAAGAAAGAGTTAATAAACGCTTTGTGTTAATATCCTGGTTAAAATTATCCCAAGCACCTTACCACATCCTAACTCCCCCTTCGCTCCAATTATGGTTATTATCTAGTTCTAGATTTCTTGTTTTATGTGTACTTTGATTACTTTACAGTTGTCAGCTCCAACACAACCCCATTATGTTCGAGTTCATTTTCTTAGAAGAGATTTTGTTCAAAGCATACCTTAATGGGTATATTACGCTTTACGTGATAATACATCCAGATAAGATACTCACCACTTGTTTGCACCCTCCTGTAAAGAAAATAACCTTCAATGTTGTCCTCACATTTTTTCCTGGCGTGTATGGCTTTTGTGATACGCCGAACAGCGTGCAGTAATTGGGAGAGGATAGGACGCCTCACATCATCCGTTGCCAGCGTTGTCGCGTTCCATTCCGTGTCGTTCAACCTTTCAAAGTAAATTGGAGTCAAAAAATGGTTCAAATGGCTCTAAGCACTATCGGACTTAACATTTAAGGTCATCAATCCCCTAGACTTAAAACTACTTAAACCTAACTAACCTAACGACATCACACACATCCATGCCCGAGGCTGGATTCGAACCTACAACTGGAGCAGGAGCGCGATTCCGGACTGAAGCGCCTAGAACAGCTCGGCCACATCGGCCGGCAACATTGGAGTCACCTCACGTAACAAACGATATTCTGAAAGTTAACTGCCTTTTGTAGATCATAATAATTATAGTTTTCCCATTCTGAAGTTTTTATGTTTTCCTTTGATAGAGGTGCCGAGGTCATTAAAGATGAATCATGGTATTAGCGTGAGTTATTCCGGTGTAAATTATGGGTGGTATGCGAGTCTACTGACACAGTGTTGTGAAGTGAGTGGTTTCTATTGAAACACAAGAATACCCGTACACATACTCATCCAAAACTACGAGCGGACTAGGTCATGCTCTTGTACATGAGGATCATTACATTCGTATGCCTTTACAGAATACGCAGATATCCATAAACAATGTATTCACAGGTTAATGTTTAAATTTCATAACCAGATGGTGACCCTCTTTATCACTTCATGTAAGTCTTCCAGGCTTCCTTTAAAACAGTATATCTCAGTATCTGTTTCTCTGCACCATAGTCGCATTCAGTGCTTTCACTATAGCCCCTCTGCTTCAAGATGTGGCCGCATCCCCCTTGTGCTGTTCTGATGTAGCCAAGTCTTGAGCGTTTGCGACGAGGAAGATCAAACTCTTCTTCAGTTAGTAGAGTCTGGACCAGGCTATTTAGAATTGAGTTCTTATGGAAATCTGTCTTCTTAAGAATTTGCATCTTGGCACATTTGATTCTGAGGTTAGTAGAAGCAATATTGGACGGAAGAGGCGCCACTTAGTGGGTGTTGGCCTGGCAGTCCCCTTAACGGTTCTCATAGCCTCCTCTGTCTTATTTGTACGTGTGCCATTTTCCTATGTAGGGGCACAGTATTCATCAGCTGAGCACATAAGTTAAACTGCAGGATTACTCCCCAATTGTACTGGCAATACGGTGCAGTAGATTTACTGGTGAGCTAAGCTTCTTTGACAGGTTCGTGTATGCTGCATAAATAACAATCACAAGTAGAGGGAGCCACACAAATGTTATCGAAGTAGTTGTGGGAATTTTTGATCCCATCCAATGGCATGTGTAACTGCCTCTGCGACTCTTTATTATGGAGATGAAACACTGTGACCCCTGTTTTCCTTGGGTACTCTTTCAGTATGGTGTTAACGTGGGAGGCTAAGTCGACGCAGGCAGGAGATTGAATGCTGTGACCCCGACTTTGCTTCGGTTTACCTGGAGCCTCGTTTTGTGAAAGTACTCATTCAACACGGTGTCAACTTGGGAGGCTACCTCGACCTATATTTTTTTTAAAGACCCTCCCGGGCCGCTGAAACTTCAAGGTCACTACCCAAGCACCGTACAGTTGGTAGTATAACTAACAGTCCGCAGCTCGTGGTCGTGCGGTAGCGTTCTCGCTTCCCGCGCCCGGGTTTGATTCCCGGCGGGGTCAGGGACTTTCTCTGCCTCGTGATGACTGGGTGTTGTGTGATGTCCTTGGGTTAGTTAGGTTTAAGTAGTTCTAAGTTCTAGGGGACTGATGATGTTAAGTCCCATAGTGCTCAGAGCCATTTTTTTATAACTAACAAACAAGCGAGGAACTGGAGGCGTTGCGTCTTCTGAACCAATAACAGCAGCGAACAAAAGCCGGTTCCGGCGTCGACGCTACCACGTTGCCAGCTTCCGTGTAAACATTGTATGAGGGCTATCCACAAAGTACATTACGTTTTGGAATTAAAAATAAATAAAGTATTGGAATTTTTTTTATTATATGAAGGTGAAAGCCACACTTAAATACTACTTTTCTACATAGTTGCCATTTAAATTAAGGCACTTATCGTGATGATGGACGAGCTTGGAAATTCCTTCGTCGTAAAATTCGGCCGCCTGCGCCTTCAACCACGTGGTTACCTCTTCTTGAAGCTGTGCGTCGTCATCAAAACGCTGCATGGCCAACCACTTCTTCATTGCTGGGAATAAGTGGAAGTCGCTCGGTGCAAGGTCGGGACTGTACGGGCGTTGTCGTGAATCAGCAAGATCTTTGAGCCCAACTTTCCCCTGCGCTTGTTTTGTATTGCTCTTCTGAGGTTGTGCAGAGTTTGGCAACACCTTTGAATGTTTATTGTAGTGCCTACTTCCAGGAAATCCACAAAAATCACACCTTTTCTGTCCCAAAAGACAGTTGCCATCACCATCCTTGCCGACATTGTCTGCATGCATTTCTTGGGTTTTGGGGGGGGGGGGGAATTTGTGTGCCCCCACTGCATTGACTGCAATTTTGTCTCGCAGTTCACATGCTTAACCCATGTTTCGTCACCAGTAACGATGCGATCGAGTAATGAGTCGCCATCTTTCTCGTAAAACGTTAACGCTGCAACCATTCGCTGATTTTTGTGAATCTCTGTCAAGATTTTTGCTATCCACCTTGCACAAAACTTGTGGTAACCAAGCTTTTCGGTAAAGATTTCGTGCAACAAACTTCGTGAAATTTGTGGAGAACTCATAGAGTGTTCCGTTATTGTGAAATTACGGTTTTCACGGACCGCGGCATCGACTTTTTCGACAAGTTCGGCAGTCAATTTGCTGGGTCTTCCACTTCGCTCTTCGTCGTGAACGTTAGTACGGACATTTTTAAATTTTATGACCCATTGACGCACTCCGCCTTCAGTGATTATGTTGTCCCCATACACTTCACAAAGCTGCCGATAGATTTCTATCGGTGTACAGTTTTTTGCAGTCAGAAACCTTATTACAGCACACACTTCACACTTTGCGGCATTTTCAATTAACACTGACATTTCAAACTGTCACAGTAACTCAACGGAGTACAGCACGAACCTCTCACTAGCACGGCAGGATGCCGACTAAGTGGCGGAATGCCATGACACCAAGATGGCCGCGCTAGCCCCGCCCCTAACGGACACAAACGAAAACGTAATGTACTTTTTGGATAGCCCTCGTATGTTAGTGCGCGAACGCCTGCTGTTGTGTTGTGTTACCGCCTCGACTACGGTTTTTGTTTGTTTAACAATGTCACCAAAACAATGTCGTTCACCAAGCGACAATCTATTGCGCCGTGCAGTGCCATTAAATAGTCAGGCTTTGCAATTGTACGGAGTTCGTGTGAGTTTTACGAGCAAGAAAAAGAATTTGTTTCTGTTCATGGGCATGCGTTGATTCCTGCCGATAAAGTTTTAAGGAGTACTTCGAAAACTCTAGGACTCAGTGAAAGAACAGTTATAAGGAAAGGGGTGCTACTTCAAGATTTACAAAACAGTGAAGTAAACAGTATGTAAGAAAGTCCCTGGGGAAGAAACAGTATGTTTTTAAGTATTCCAGGCAAGTAAAAAAAGCAGCCTCGTCCTGTTACAGGTATTAATTCTTTCCAATCCGATGCAATTCAAATGGTTCGAATGGCTCTGAGCACTATGGGACTTAACTTCTGAAGTCATCAGTCCCCTAGAATTTAGAATTACTTAAACCTAACTAAACTAAGGACATCACACACATCCATGTCCGAGGCAGGATTCGAACCTGCGACCATAGCGGTCGCGCGGTTCCAGACTGTAGCGCCTAGAACCGCTCGGCCACTCCGGCCACCCCGATACAATATGTCGACACATATAACAGGAAAGAATACCCCACAATATCGAAGTTGCTGATTTCTTTAAAAGATAGTGAACTTTTCTCAGGGAGGAAAACGTCACTCAAGATGATATTAAAAAGCATGGGCTTCAGTTTTAAAAAGTTAGATGGACGAAAACTGTTACAAGAAAAAGCACATGTCATTGCAGCTTGTACCATTTTCTTACACAAAATTGTAGGAAAGGACATACACTCAGTCATATGGTTAGACGAAACCAGGGTCAACGCTGGAGAATCAGTTGAGAAATGCTGGACAGATGATGCTCCGAATAGCAGCGGTCATCAGCCAACAGGAAGAGGATCCCGATTAATTGTGGCCCATACAGGATCTTCAAACGGCTTTGTGCCTGAAGGACTTCTAGTTTTTCGATCGACCGCCCACGGTTTCTACAGTGGTTTAAAAACTTGTTGCTCCAGTTTAGTGTTCCGACAGTTTTTGTGACGGACAATGCACCGTACCATTCCGTGATTTTAGAAGAAACTACCACCACTAGTGACCGTAAAGAAACTATGGTGCAGTGGTTGCAGGCGAGAGACATTGCTGCTGACATGAGCATGACAAAGCTGGTGTTATACTCGCTCGTGAAACAAATTAAGCCTGTGGCGCCTAAATACATCGTAGATGAAATTGCAAGCGAACAGGGTCACTTGTGTAATTAGGCTACCGCCTTATCACTGGCATTTTAATCCAATTGAATTGGTTTGGAGTGAAGTCAATGGGTACATTAGAAGTAACAACAAGACTTTTACTATAACGGAAGTGGAAAGACTGCTACGTGAAGGTCTTCCTACTGTAGACGCTACCTCATGGAGGAAAAAAGTAGACATTGTTGCTAAACTGATAAGAGAAGCACAGACTCTAGATAGCATTATAAATGAAAACGAACAATTAATGATTTCTCTTAATGATGATGGTGATGACGAAGACGAAGAAAACGGTTTTGGCGCCGATTACGATGGTAGTGAAGGAGAACTGGATGGAACTGCCCCATTGACATCGTAAACTGGTGAGTGTAAATGTATACAGAATTAATTCTTTCTCTCTGCAATCGGGTAGGTTATGCATGTTTTGCTTTATTTCTTTGTTGCTCCAGTTTAGTGTTCCGACAGTTTTTGTGACGAACAATGCACCGTACCATTCCGTGATTTTAGAAGAAACTACCACCACTAGTGACCGTAAAGAAACTATGGTGCAGTGGTTGCAGGCGAGAGACATTGCTGCTGACATGAGCATGACAAAGCTGGTGTTATACTCGCTCGTGAAACAAATTAAGCCTGTGGCGCCTAAATACATCGTAGATGAAATTGCAAGCGAACAGGGTCACTTGTGTAATTAGGCTACCGCCTTATCACTGGCATTTTAATCCAATTGAATTGGTTTGGAGTGAAGTCAATGGGTACATTAGAAGTAACAACAAGACTTTTACTATAACGGAAGTGGAAAGACTGCTACGTGAAGGTCTTCCTACTGTAGACGCTACCTCATGGAGGAAAAAAGTAGACATTGTTGCTAAACTGATAAGAGAAGCACAGACTCTAGATAGCATTATAAATGAAAACGAACAATTAATGATTTCTCTTAATGATGATGGTGATGACGAAGACGAAGAAAACGGTTTTGGCGCCGATTACGATGGTAGTGAAGGAGAACTGGATGGAACTGCCCCATTGACATCGTAAACTGGTGAGTGTAAATGTATACAGAATTAATTCTTTCTCTCTGCAATCGGGTAGGTTATGCATGTTTTGCTTTATTTCTTTCTATGAGCGTGGAGAGTGTGTTATTTGGTATGCTTAGGTTTATATTATTATACGACGTTTTTCATGCAGCTATTACTGTAACAATTTGGAACGACTTTTGATAGATATTGTCATTAACTTCGGGTGTTTTTATTTCCCGGTTTCATATACTATCAAACGCTTAGTCTCCGTCGTCGTTCTGCCCATTGTTAGAATAACGTACTTTGTTGCACTTAATGTATAAACGTTGATTGTAGCGTACATTTACAAAACGTACTTCGGAGTTGTGGACGTGTGCGGTGGCAGCTATTGCAACCTCGCAATCGCAGTGTAGCCAATCACACGCGAGCTGTCAAGTGACATGTTTCACCAGCCCAGGTATAGACAGTATGCAATCAGCTCCACACGTTCAATTTGGCCCTAGGCTTCCATAACGAAAAACAGTACAAACTCCCCATGACCCTTGTGTGCGAAGATGTTGGGCAAGGAAAATCTTGGAATGGAACCTGGATCTGTGGCGTCGGATGCTGATCAGCGGCGACTACAGGATTTGTACGTTGCCTGGCGATCGTCGGTCCCAGTGCAGGTTTCGGCCATGCGGTCACACGGTTTCAGCAGCGGAAATGGGTCCGAAATACTCAGGGCAGGTGTGATGTACGGATAACTGTCGCACCTCTTCTTGACGAGAAGAAGGGATCGGTTGGTAGGACATGTTCTGTGGCATCATTGTTGTTGTAGTCTTCAGTCCTGAGACTGGTTTGATGCAACTCTCCATGCTGCTCTATCCTGTGCAAGCTCCTTCATCTCCCAGTACCTACTGCAGCCTGCATCCTTCTGAATCTGCTTAGTGTATCCGTCTCTTGGTCTCCCTCTACGATTTTTACCCTCCACGCTGCCCTCCAGTGCTAAATTAGTGATCCCTTGATGCCTCAGAACATGTCCTACTAACCGATCCCTTCTTCTAGTCAAGTTGTGCCACAAACTTCTCTTCTCCCCAATCCTATTCAATACCTCCTCATTAGTTATGTGATCTACCCACATAATCTTCAACATTCTTCTGTAGCAACACATTTAGAAAGCCTCTATCCTCTTCTTGTCCAAAGTATTTATCGTCCATGTTTCACTTCCATACATGGCTACACCCCATACAAATACTTTCAGAAACGACTTCCTGACACTTAAATCTATATTCGATGTTAACAAATTTCTCTTCTTCAGAAACGCTTTCCTTGCCATTGCCAGTCTACGTTTTATATCCTCTCTACTTCGACAATCAACAATTATTTTGCTCCCCAAATAGCAAAACTCCTTTACTACTTTAAGTGTCTCATTTCCTAATCTAATTCCCTCAGCATCACCCGATTTAATTTGACTACATTCCATTATCCTCGTTTTGCTTTTGTTGATGTTCATCTTATATCCTTCTTTCAAGACACTGTCCATTCCGTTCAACTGCTCTTCCAAGTCCTTTGCCGTCTCTGACAGAATTACAATGTCATCGGCGAACCTCAACGTTTTTATTTCTTCTCCATGAATTTTAATACCTACTCCAAATTTTTCTTTAGTTTCCTTTACTGCTTGCTCAATATACAGATTGAATAACATCGGGGAGAGGCTACAACCCTGTCTCACTCCCTTCCCAACCACTGCTTCCCTTTCATGCGCTTCGACTCTTATAACTGCCATCTGGTTTCTGTACAAATTGTAAATAGCCTTTCGCTCCTTGTATTTTACCCCTGCCACCTTTAAAATTTGAAAGAGAGTATTCCAGTCAACATTGTCAAAAGCTTTATCTAAGTCTACAAATGCTAGAAATGTAGGTTTGCCTTTCCTTAATGTTTCTTCTAAGATAAGTCGTAGGGTCAGTATTGCCTCACGTGTTCCAACATTTCTGCGGAATCCAAACTGATCTTCCCCGATGTCGGCTCCTACAAGTTTTTCCATTCGTCTTTAAAGAATTCGTAGTAGTATTTTGCAGCTGTGACTTATTAAACTGATAGTTCGGTAATTTTCACATCTGTCAACATCTGCTTTCTTTGGGATTGGAATTATTATATTCTTCTTGAAGTCTGAGGGTACTTCGCCTGTCTCATACATCTTGCTCAGCAGATGGTAGAGTTTTCTGAGGACTGGCCCTCCCAAGGCCGTCAATAGTTCTAATGGAACGTTGTCTACTCCCGGGACCTTGTTTTGACTCAGGTCTTTCAGTGATATGTCAAACTCTTCACGCAGTATCGTATCTCCCATTTCATCTTCATCTGCATCCTCTTCCATTTCCATAATATTGTCCTCAAGTACATCGCCCTTGTATAGACCATCTATATACTCCTTCCACCTTTCTGCCTTCCCTTCGTTGCTTAGAACTGGGCTTCCATCTGAGCTCTTGATATTCTTGATGGTTCTCGTTTCTCCAAAAGTCTCTCTAATCTTCCTGCAGGCAGTATCTATCTTACCCTTAGTGAGATAACCCTCTACATCCTTCCTGTCGATCTCATTTTTGAGACGTTTGTATTCCTTTTTGCCTCCTTCGTTTACTGCATTTTTATATTTTCTCCTTTCATCAATTAAATTCAATATTTCTTCTGTTGCCCAAGGATTTCTACTAGCCCTCGTCTTTTTACCTACTTGATCCTCTGCTGCCTTCACTACTTCATCCCTCAGAGCTACCCATTCTTCTTCTACTGTATTTCTTTCCCCCATTCCTGTCAATTGTTCCCTAATGCACTCCCTGAAACTCTGTACAACCTCTGGTTCTTTCAGTTTATCCAGATCCCATCTCCTTAAATTCCCACCTTTTTGCAGATTCTTCAGCTTTAATCTACGGTTCATAAGCAATAGATTGTGGTCAGAGTCCACATCTGCCCCTGGAAATATCTTACAATTTAAAACCTGGTTCCTAAATCTCTGTCTTACCATTATATAATCTATCTGATACCTTTTAGTATCTCCAGGATTCTTCCATGTATATAGCCTTCTTTTATGATTCTTGAACCAAGTGTTAGCTATGATTAAGTTATGCTCTGTGCAAAATTCTACCAGACGGCTTCCTCTTTCATTTCTTACCCCCAATCCATATTCACCTACTATGTTTCCTTCTCTCCCTTTTCCTACGCTCGAATTCCAGTCACCCATGACTATTAAATTTTCGTCTCCCTTCACTAACTGAATAATTTCTTTTATCTCATCATACTTTTCTTCAATTTCTTAGTCATCTGCAGAGATAGTTGGCATATAAACTTGTACTACTGTAGTAGGCGTGGGCTTCGTGTCTATCTTGGCCACAATAATGCGTTCACTATGCTGTTTGTAGTAGCTTACCCGCACTCTTATTTTCCTATTCATTATTAAACCTACTCCAGCATTACCCCTATTTGATTTTGTATTTATAACCCTGTATTCACCTGACCAAAAGTCTTGTTCCTCCTGCCACCGAACTTCACTAATTCCCACTATATCTAACTTCAACCTATCCATTTCCCTTTTTAAATTTTCTAACCTACCTGCCCGATTAAGGGATCTGACATTCCACGCTCCGATCCGTAGAACGCGTTTTCTTTCTCCTGATAACGACGTCGTCTTGGGTAGTCCCCGCCCGGAGATCCGAATGGGGGACTATTTTACCTCCGGAATATTTTATCCAAGAGGACGCCATCATCATTTAACCATACAGTGAAGCTGCATGCCCTCGGGCAAAATTACGGCTGTAGTTTCCCCTTGCTTTCAGCCTTTCGCAGTACCAGCACAGCAAGGCCGTTTTGGTTAGTGTTACAAGGCCAGATCAGTCAATCATCCAGACTGTTGCCTCTGCAACTACTGAAAAGCCTGCTACCCCTCTTCAGGAACCATACGTTTGTCTGGCCTTCTAACAGATACCTCTCCGTTGTGGTTGCACCTACGGTACGGCTATCTGTATCGTTGAAACATGCAAGTCTCCCCACCAACGGCAAGGTCCATGGTTCATAGGGGGGGGCTGAGGCATCAAGGTATCACAAATTTAGCATTTGAGGGCAGCTTCGAGGGTAAAAATTGTAGAGGGAGACCAAGAGATGAATACATTAAGCAGATACAGAAGCATGTAGGTTGCACTAAGTACTGGGACATGAAGAAGCTTGCACAGGATTGAGTAGCATGGATAGCTGCATGAAACCAGTCTCAGGACTGAAGACCACAACAGCATCGGTTTGTCGATCTATGTGGTATCAGATGTTTATTCCAGTTTGGTGGAGAGCGTGTGACCATCGTATGTTGGCTGGGGCGAGGCAACACACACAGGGTTGAGATAAGTAATATTATTGACTTGGTACATATGTACCATGTATTTGTAAAAAAAAATTATGGGGTCTTGCCGCTGTAAGTGTTGATTTTAGCCTTTAACTATACCTATTTAGGCAATCTGTTTTATATTTTTTTCTGAAGAAGGCGTGGTTACCCACGCTTAAACCTATGTAAACACCAGGTAGTTTGTGCAATCGAGGCGGATTTTTCGTAATTATTTCGATACTTACGATTGCTGAGGCGCTGCAGTGCTGAAAGTTCTTAAATAAGTAATACAATGGTTGACAAAATTTTGTGACTGGTAGAAATAATTTAAAAGATAAAAAACATTACATACATATAATTATATTTTTGGAGAAATAAAGTTATGTTTGTGTTCCAGTTTGAAATATCAGAGAACGGTCATGGTTTATTGAAATTAGTGAGCGTTTCGGTCTATTCAGAGTGAATTTATGACTATTAATGTTACAATTTTCATTGCTGTTTGTTGTTGTGGTCTTCATTCCGGAGACTGATTTGAAGACTTCTCCATTGTACAGTATCCTGTACAAGTCTCATCATTTCTGAATAACTATTGCAACCTATGTTCATCATCTAAAGTTTTAACTAATCGATCCACCCTCTATCCTTCAATTTTCTTTTGTAGCCCAAATTTCATAAATTTCTATTCTCTTTTTGTCTGAATTGCTTACAGTCCACATTTCACTTTCATACAAGTCTACACTTTAGACAAATATCTCCAGAAATTAATTCCTAACACTAATATTTATATTAGATGTTACTAAATTCTTCTTTCTCAGACATACTTTTCGAGCTATAACCAGTCTGCATTTTGTATCCTCTCTTCTTCGGCCACCTTCAGTTGTTCAGTTGCCCAAATAGCAAAACTCATCTACTACTTCTAGTGTCTCATTTCCTAATCTAATTATACTTTTGAATCTCAAATATCTAACTTTCAGTGGTCTAATAAATTCGTTTAATAACTTCTGGATACCTTACGCCACACACCGTCAGGTGGTTTGCGGAGTATGGATGTAGATGTAGATGTATTCTCTGACATTATAATAAAATAAAATAATTGAATTATCCTTCTGCGCTTGACAGAACATGACAATAGTATTTGAATATTTTATTGATGTACTGTAAATGACATTTATTTAATCGCATTCACCTGACCCTGGCATAAGAAGCTGAAACCAAAATGAGATTTCCTCTCTACAGCGAAATGCGCGGATATGAAACTTCCTGGCAGATTTAAACTGTGTGCCGAACCGAGACTAGAACTCGGAACCTTTGCCTTTCGCAGGCAAGTGATCTACCAACTGAGCTACCCAAGCACGACTCAGACTCGGTTCTCACATAGACCTGTGTGAGTCAAATGGCAAAGTGTTCCTCTGAGGCTCCCCATTCGGTAACAGCCTCGGTGCTACCCGAGTAACTTTGTTGAGTACTTGTGTATCTGTGCAGAGACTTCGACACCCATTCAACAGAGTGACACTCTATTACTGCTCTATCGCCTGTTTACTGGTATGCAGAATCTAAGAGGCCTCCCAGCGGTTGCCGACCTGCAGGTGCCAGAGCAGGCGGGTAGTGTCACTGAACTGAATGTCAGTCGATGTCAGCGTA
Source organism: Schistocerca gregaria (assembly GCF_023897955.1). Classification (NCBI taxonomy): domain Eukaryota; kingdom Metazoa; phylum Arthropoda; class Insecta; order Orthoptera; family Acrididae; genus Schistocerca; species Schistocerca gregaria. The sequence continues at coordinate 753,093,073 of NC_064931.1, forward strand.
GAGGTAGGTTTTTGAAATGCTCAGGATAGTTGCGCAGGTGGCAGGGAGGGTGTTGGCGAACTCGGGAGTCTTATAGGGACCCTTTGCCGTTTTATTCACGTATGTGTCAATGTTGCATCCGACTGTGATCACGCCAAATGAGATTGCAAAGCAGGCGATTGGAAAAGCATAAACACCCTTTTCTGTTTCAGATCAAGTTCACATTTCCTAGAAGGGGTTTGAAAGGTCTTCAGTGGTTCCATCTACATGATTACTCTGCAATTCAGATTTAAGTGCTTGGCAGAGGGTTCATCGAACCACAATCATACTATCTCTCTACCATTCCAATCCCGAACAGCGCGCGGAAAAAACGAACACCTAAACCTTTCTGTTCGAGCTCTGATTTTTCTTATTTTATTTTGACGATCATTCCTACCTATGTAGGCTGGGCTCAACAAAATATTTTCGCATTCGGAAGAGAAAGTTGGTGACTGAAATTTCGTAAATAGATCTCGCCGCGACGAAAAACGTCTTTGCTTTAACGACTTCCATCCCAACTCGCGTATCATATCTGCCATACTCTCTCCCCTATTACGTGATAATACTAAACGAGCTGCCCTTTTTTGCACCCTTTCGATGTCCTCCATCAATCCCATCTGGTAAGGACCCACACCGCGCAGCAACATTGTAACAGAGGACGAACGAGAGTAGTGTAAGCTGTCTCTTTAGTGGACTTGTTGCATCTTCTAAGTGTCCTGCCAATGAAACGTAGCCTTTGGCTCGCCTTACCCACAAAATTATCTATGTGGTCTTTCCAACTGAAGTTGTTCGTAATTTTAACACCTAGGTACTTAGTTGAATGGAAAGCCTTGAGAATTGTACTATTTATCGAGTAATCGAATTCCAACGGATTTCTTTTGGAACTCATGTGGATCACCTCAGACTTTTCGTTATTTAGCGTCAACTGCCACCTGCCACACCATACGGCAATCTTTTCTAAATCGCTTTGCAACTGATACTGGTCTTCGGATGACCTTACGAGACGGTAAATTACAGCATTGTCTGCGAACAACCTAAGAAAACTCCTCAGATTGTCACCAAGGTCATTTATATAGATCAGGAACAGCAGAGGTCCCAGGACGCTTCCCTGGGGAACACCTGATATCACTTCATTTTTACTCGATAATTTGCCGTCTATTACTACGAACTGCGACCTTCCTGACAGGAAATCACGAATCCAGTCGCACAACTGAGACGATATCCCATAGGCCCGCAGCTTGATTAGAAGTCGCTTGTGAGGAACGGTGTCAAAAGCTCACCGGAAAACTAGAAATACGGAATCAACTTGAGATCCCCTGTCGGTAGTGGCCATTACTTCGTGCGAATAAAGAACTAGCTGCGTTGCAGAAGAACGATGTTTTCTGAAACCATGCTGATTACTTATCAATAGATCGTTCCCTTCGAGGTGATTCATAATGTTTGAATACAGTATATGCTACAAAACCCTACTGCAAACCGACGTCAATGATATAGGTCTGTAGTTCGGTGGATTACTCCTACTACCCTTCTTAAGCACTGGTGCGACCTGCGCAATTTTCCAATCTGTAGGTACAGATCTATCGGTGAGCAAGCGGTTGTATATGATTGCTAAGTAGGAGCTATTGTATCAGCGTAATCTGAAGGGAACCTAATCAGTATACAATCTGGACCTGAAGACTTGCCCGTAACAAGCGGTTTGAATTGCTTCGCAACCCCTAAGGTATCTACTTCTAAGAAGCTCATGCTAGCAGCTGTTCGTGTTTCACATTCTGGAATATTTCATCCATCAATGATTCCATTCATCAATGAGTGGCTTCAGGCTAGAGGCGGAATTTAAAGGTATTAGCATGGTGTGTCCTAGGGGCTGACCAATTGGTTGTGCGGTGTGGTTAGCAATGGTTATTGTCTCGGAAAATAGGAAAAGTAGACTACAGCGTAGGCGAACGCCATTCCCGCAGAGTTAACAACGGTTCCCGTCATACCACCAAAGTTAAGCACTTCGGGCTTGGATAGCACTTGCATGGATGATCATTCCGGTCTGCTGAGCGCTTTTGGCAAGCCGGGTACACTCAGCCCTTGTCAGGCCAATTGAGGAGCTACTCGATTGAGAAGTAGCGGCTCCGGCCACGAAAACTAACAATGGCCGGGAGAGCGGTATGCTTATCACGTTCCCATCCATATCCACAAGCAATGACGCCTATTCGCAGAGGATGAAGCGGTGGTCGTTCGGTACCGTTGGACCTTCCGAAGCCTGTTCGGGTGGAGTTTAGTTTAGATGACATCATACAGAAGAAATTTAAGAAGAAAAGAGGATTAGGCATACGATTATTGGTTGTGGTCCCGAGTGGCGTACGTACCACTGTACAGGGCAGGTATGAACGCAGTCGGCAGCGATGTGGCACACGAGCTGGTTACTGAGTTCCCACGCCTCGTTCTGCGAAAGATCACGAATCGCCGCCATGACGACGTCGCACTGCTCCTCGTCTGCGAGCCACGGGACTCCATCTGCAGACAGCGGCGGTTGGTAGCTCCAGGTGCCCGGTCTCATGTGCGAAACAGCTGGCACCACGGTGGACGGCGGCCTCAGGTTCTCACACGTCGCGTACAGCCTGTAATCACCTGTGAAACGTTGTTCAGTCACCTTGTGGTTTGTGCACTGACTGCTCAGACAGATCTTTCTTAATTACTTCATTACAGGGTGTTACAAAAAGGTACGGCCAAACTTTCAGGAAACATTCCTTACACATAAAGAAAGAAAATATGTTATGTGGACATGTGTTCGGAAACGCTTACTTTCCTTGTTGGAGCTCATTTTGTTAACTCTCTTCAAATCACATTAATCATGGAATGGAAACACACAGCAAAAGAACGTACCAGCGTGACTTCAAACACTTTGTTATAGGAAATGTTCAAAATGTCCTCCGTTAGCGAGGATACATGCATCCACCCTCCGAGGCATGGAATCCCTGATTCGCTGATGCAGCCCTGGAGAATGGAGTATTGTATCACAGCCGTCCACAATGCAAGCACGAAGAGTCTCTATATTTGGTACCGAGGTTGCGTAGACAAGAGCTTTCAAATGCCCCCATAAATGAAAGTCAAGACGGTTGAGGTCAGGAGAGCGTGGAGGCCATGGAATTGGTCCGCCTATACCAATCCATCGGTCACTCAATCTGTTGTTGAGAAGCATACGAGCACTTCGATCGAAATGTGCAGGAGCTCCATCGTGCATGAACCACATGTTGTGTCGTATTTGTAAAGGCACATGTTCTAGCAAAAATGGCTCTGAGCACTATGGGACTCAACTACTGTGGTCATTAGTCCCCTAGAACTTAGAACTACTTAAACCTAACTAACCTAAGGACATCACACACATCCATGCCCGAGGCAGGATTCGAACCTGCGACCGTAGCACATGTTCTAGCAGCACAGGTAGAGTATCCCGTATGAAATCATGATAACGTGCTCCATTGAGCGTAGGTGGAAGAACATGGGGCCCAATCAAGACATCACCAACAATGCCTGCCCAAACTTTCACAGAAAATCTGTGTTGATGACGTGATTGCACAATTGCGTGCGGATTCTCGTCAGCCCACACATGTTGATTGTGAAAATTTACAATTTGATCACGTTGGAATGAAGCCTCATCCGTAAAGAGAACATTTGCACTGAAATGAGGATTGACACATTGTTGGATGAACCATTCGCAGAAGTGTACCCGTGGAGGCCAATCAGCTGCTGATAGTGCCTGCACACGCTGTACATGGTACGGAAACAACTGGTTCTCCCGTAGAGCTCTCCATACAGTGACGTGGTCAACGTTACCTTGTACAGCAGCAACTTCTCTGACGCTGACATTAGGGTTATCATCAACTGCATGAAGAATAGCCTCGTCCATTGCAGGGGTCCTCGTCGTTCTAGGTCTTCCCTAGTCGCGAGTCATAGGCTGGAATGTTCCGTGCTCCCTAAGACGCCGATCAATTGATTCGAACGTCTTCCTGTCGGGACACCTTCGTTCTGGAAATCTGTCTCGATACAAACTTACCGCGTGACGGCTATTGCCCCGTGCTAATCCATACATCAAATGGGCATCTGCCAACTCCGCATTTGTAGACATTGCACTGACTGCAAAATCACGTTCGTGATGAACACTAACCTGTTGATGCTACGTACTGATGTGCTTGATGCTAGTACTGTAGAGCAATGAGTCGCATGTCAACACAAGCACCGAAGTCAACATTACCTTCCTTCAATTGGGCCAACTGGCGGTGAATCAAGGAAGTACAGTAGATACTGACGAAACTAAAATGAGCTCTGACATGGGAATGAAGGCATTGAAACTGTAACATCCGTGTAAGCGGCAGTCTACAAACGTAAGCATTGCACGGCTACAGAACAACACTGGACATAGAAGTCGTATCACGTCGTTTTGGCAGATAGGTCCTCGTTCTGATTACTGCATCACGATGGATGTATTTCGAGTGTGGTGTCTCCGATGAGAGCGAAGATCGTCACGTTGAATTTGTCGTTCACTTATATGCCCAGCACCTGGCGTCATTGTATGGGGTGCTTTTTGGTACCTACACAATACATAGCGGGTAATTTGGACAGCAGCGCTACTTTTATGATTTGCCCTGTTCTCCAGATCTGCGCAACCTTATCTTTCAACAAAATAATTCAAGATTGCATGTTGCCAATGCTGTTCCTACCTATCTCGATACAGAAGATTTCGATTGTTGCCCTGAACCTTCTATTGATCTTCCACCACGGGTGCCCATGCGCAGAGCGGCAAGGGACTGCGGTTCGAGGCGCCCCCTCCATCCCCCACCCACCCACCCACGTGCTCTGAGGGAAAATAAATAACGTGTTATTCCTTTTTTATAGAATGTGAGTACCATGGCCTAGTATTTTAGTCACAGGATGAAGTTATTAACAGGATCGAAACGTAGTTTTTATAGATAACTAAAAGTCGTCATCCGTCTTCCAAAATATTAAAAAATATTCCATATCGACTGGTCTAGTCTCCCCTTCCCCCACATACAAAGTGTCCTGTAGACATCCTTGTGTCTCACCCACTGAAAACATTTGGTCTGGGGTTGACAAGAAACTGGCATCCGCTGAAGCACCACTGAATGACGTACCCATATCTGACATCCGAGGGTATTTCGAGTGGATGCCCAGCCCGACTGTAGGCATTATTGATGGCACCCTTGACAGCAGCATGTACTAAATTATGCACCCTGTATATCCTCCAACCAGCTACAACTGTAATCATATATTCTGTCTATCATACTGTATACGCACCTTACTTTATTTGTTGTCCTTTCTGCTGTGACAATTACAATGACCAGATAAGTCCTTTGCTATTCTGTAATATACTGATTATTCCTTGCTACTGTAGTGTTATCTTTATGCTGTGAGAAAGGAGAACAGGCGCTCCAAGACGCGGAAGCAGAGACGATGCTGAGGGCAGACGAAACTAGGAGAGATATTGTTACATGAAGTAAACCGTAAGGGGAGAGCCTTGCGAAAATGCAGACGCCCCCAGACGCTTTCCCAGGAATTAGCATGTAACTTCATATGTCGTCTAGACGCTGTGGTAGGTTGCCACCGAAGAACTTTGTAACCAACAGGCACGTATTAGCACATAAAGCCAGCTTGATACCAGCCCTGAGAACAGCAACGTCAGTAGGCTCACAACGGTTAGAAAGAGTGCGACAACGACAAAAAGCTATTGACCTAGCAGTCTCTACTCCGGGGATCCCGAGGGGCGGGGCTAAATGACGTATAACAATAATGTTGCAAGCCTTATTTGGCAGAGCAGTTACGCTTAGCTTTCAGCTGAACAATGTTGATACCAAATACGGACTTAGTGCAACTGCATTAACATCCCCGCCTTAGGAGCAGTAGAGGGGATTTAACTAAACCATGATTGGCAGGCTCCTCCAAGAGACCTGCGGGATTGGCTGGGTGGCTTTAAGTGGGAAAAAACAGTGCCCCACGCGACTCTTTAAAACCCCTAGATTCCGCATTTTGCCGGAGTACTCAGTCAGACGATCTGGGCGCCGAATCCGCGTCCGTCGACTCCAGCCTCGGTCCAGCTCCGCCTAAGTCTGCTCTCTCACTTGGAGTGCCTCAGTGAACAGTGTCACATTCAGTATGTTTTGTTTTGCACCTAAGTTGTTGCCTTAAGATGTTGCTCGTGTTTGGCACTGTGGTTAGCATCCACTCCTGGGACTTCTGCACTGGCTTGTGTTGTAACAGTGTTACTCATGTTTTTTCTAACCCTAGAACTAGCCTCCAGTGTATTAGTTAGTCTAGGCTGGAATAAACAGTTATTTCAAAACCCTGTTTGTCCAAGAGTCTCCACAACGAGTTCCCTACCGAGTCTCACCACCTGCATTTCTAGTAAATGCCTGTACCAGTATTGGCTCCGATAGAAGAAAACAATTAAATGCCTTCACTGTGAATTGTCCTGCTGCCTTCTGCTCTGCACCGCTCGGGAGCGCAGACAGACCAGTAACCACTTTTCTCCCTCTCCCACCTATGTCAGGACACGAAAATTCCTAGTTAAAATGGATGTAGACATTTTTGAATTAAATCGTATTGTTTACATTATATGTGATAGTAATTGCATAACAGAGCAGGTCTGAAGTGAACATGTCGCAAGAAAACATAGAATTCACAGTGAAAGGGAGTTGTTCTGTGATTTAGTATCTTTCTTCTAAAAGGGAACATAAGCAAATAAATTTATGATCGTATGCCTGTTACATTGGGTAAAAACTGCCCTTCCTACTCCACTATCAAGAACAGGGATGCTACATCTCAAACAGATCGTTTCAACACTGAAGATGAAAAGCAACAGGTCCGGAAACCGTGGATTCTGTTAATTCCATGACACTGGATGATCGGAGAATAACTGCTGGTGTGGAAACCGTGGATGCTGTTAATTCCATGACACTGGATGATCGGAGGATAACTGCTAAAAAGATATCCAAGACCCGGGGTATATCCCAAGTATGTGTGGATCATATTATTCATGAGATTTTGTACTTGAAAAAGATTTCAGACATGTTCCACACCCATGAGAATCATCTCATTTTTGGGTCTATGGAACGAAAACTGAATATAATCTAATCTAAAATGTCTCAATGTATACCAAAAGCGTGAACAAGTGGTTGCTTCAGTCAATTTTGATCCAATTTCACCGGAATGCTGTGGGAGTTTTGAGTCATCTCGTCATCATGGACAAACATGGATGTACACTTATGATCTATAGACCAAAGAAGGGTTCAAAGAAGGATTCAGAGAATGGAGACGCAGCGGTCCTCCACTTCCAAAGAAGTTCAAAACACAGAGAACACCAGGCAGGTTGCTCCCATCCGCCTTTTGGGATAAATTATTATTGACTACTGACAACATGATAAAACCATCACGGCAAAGTACTACGTTGAACTTCTCGACAAACTGTAGCAACAGTTGGTCTCCAAATGTCAAGGAAAGCTGAGGAAAGGGATCTTGTTTGTGCAAGACAATGTATCTCTTCACAAAGCGCCCATCACGCGACAAAAATTAGTAGATCTTCACTCTGAAATCCTCAGCCATCCACCCTATTCACCTGACTTGGCCCCTCAGACTACTATCTGTTACCAGACCTCAAGAAACGTCTCAACAGAAGACGATTTCTGAATACTGAGGAAGCTAAGAAGGCTGCGGATGAGAAGTTTGCAGCACAACCGAGTCTCTTTATTTTTTATATAGATCGGTTAAAGAAGCTGTGTCAAAGACGTCATAGATGTATTGAGCTCAATGGGGAATGGTCTGAGTAAATAAGTTTTTTTCAAACCCATAACAGCATTTTTTCTTTATAAAGCCATGGACTTATCAGCATCCCCTCGTACATCCATAATAGCGACCTCTGAAGTGTTTGGTAGAGAGTATTTTCCATTGTACTACATATTGGGGATTCGCATTCTTCAATTCAAGTACGTTGCACGGGAAAAATGACTTCTAAATTTACTCTGTGCCTGCAGTAATTAGGGTAATCTTGTCTTTATGGTCCCTATGGGTACGTAGGTGGCTGCAGTTTAATCCCAAATTCCTCACTCAATACTGGTTCGTCATACTTTGCAGGCTCTCGCTGGACAGCAGGCCACTGTGTTACGCCAATTTTGCTTTACAATGTTCCCGTGACGCTCTTCCGAGAATGAAACATGCCTTTAAGCATTCGTGTTGCCGTCTTTATACGCTTTCGACATCCCCTCTTAGTTCCCTTCGCTGTGGCTCCCATACACTTTAAGTAATATTCTGGGATGGATCGCACAACAGTTTCCTAAGAAACTCCTATATAGACCGATTGCATTTTCCCACATTGCACCAATGAACCCTAGTTTATCACCTACCCTCTGTGACTGAGCCTATATGATCGTTCCATCTCCTGTCTCCACAAATTTCTACACCCAAATATTTCTACGAGTAGACTGACTCCAGTTAGTGAAGAGCACAATTCGATACTTCTGAACGTTTAAAGCAAGTTAGCAACCTTTGCACCGCTTTGAAATCATATCAATATCTGGCTGGACATTTATGAAGCTTCTATCAGACAACTCTTCACTATACATAGCTGCATCACCTTAAGTTGCTATAAAGTTTTCTGGTGGGTAAATGACATAACACAAACGGTAAGTGTCACAACATAGATCCCTGTGTTTACATCAACATCGGTCGGATGACCTTCCATTCACGCTTTGTCGTCCCTACCACAATCCGGTCACAAATTACATTGGACACACCATTTGATAGTCCGAGTAGTCTATGTAGTAGGCGTTGGCGTTACAGTTAGTTTAATGCTATTAGAAAATCAATAAAAATACCACCTCATTGCCTTGAATCGTTGTTTTTACATGTTTTGTGTGGGAAGCGCTAGTTCGGTTTCGTTTGAACAATGTTTTTCAGAATCTATGGCAGTTGGAATGGAGCAGATCATTCTGTTCGAAGTGCTTAGAAAGTTCCACGTGATATTCTCAGACAGACAGTTTCAATACTAACTGCTGTCAATGAATCAGATCATTCGGAGCACGGACAGTTCGACGAGTTGTCCACACACGAAACATGTACAACCGTTAAGCCGGAGTCTGTCGGTCCTTAAATTCACCGTTGTCCAAAATAAGCAGCGTGGAATGTACTCGGCTCGACACAGAGGATTTTTGAAATCAAACATTGACTTATTTCTAAATGACTTCATTGGCGAGATGGAGGCTGTGAGTTAGCCAATTAGGTGTATGGAAACGACCACATAAAATTTTGCAAAACGCGGGGGGAGGGAGACACTTACGACATTGCGGGAGACGTCAGAGCGAGGCTTCTTGAGAGTACTAGGATTGTTTCTGGCCATAATTGTTACGTTTGTGAACCGTGACTATGTGGGATAATTATTTATTTGTAATTTCTACTACCAGTCACTTATAATTTATTTTATGTTTAATCTGACATAATACAACGCGTTTCAAAGATGTTCTGTTCATCATTAGGCGTTTATACATACATAAATACATACATACAGATGAATGTTGCTTAAAAATAAATTGTCTTGCACTAAATTAATCTAGAACTTTTTTCTCCATTGTTCGTTACTGTAGTAGTTGGTGTGACATTTGGGAAGTGGGAGGGGAGGCTGTGGATGGCCGGAAATCGATGTCAGTGATGCCTTCTGCTGGTTTTTCTTGTTGTTGGTTATGTCCGACAGGAAGACGTTCGAAGCAACGGCGTCTTAGGGAGCACGGAACATTCCAGCCTATGACTCGCGACTAGGGAAGACCTAGAACGACGAGGACCCCTGCAATGGACGAGGCTATTCATCATGCAGTTGATGATAACCCTAATGTCAGCGTCAGAGAAGTTGCTGCTGTACAAGGTAACGTTGACCACGTCACTGTATGGAGAGTGCTACGGGAGAACCAGTTGTTTCCGTACCATGTACAGCGTGTGCAGGCACTATCAGCAGCTGATTGGCCTCTACGGGTACACTTCTGCGAATGGTTCATCCAACAATGTGTCAATCCTCATTTCAGTGCAAATGTTCTCTTTACGGATGAGGCTTCATTCCAACGTGATCAAATAGTAAATTTTCACAATCAACGTGTGTGGGCTGACGAGAATCCGCACGCAGTTGTGCAATCACGTCATCAAACAGATTTTCTGTGAACGTTTGGGCAGGCATTGTTGGTGATGTCTTGATTGGGCCCCATGTTTTTCCACCTATGCTCAATGGAGCACGTTATCATACGGGATACTCTACCTGTGCTGCTAGAACATGTGCCTTTACAAGTACGACACAACATGTGGTTCATGCACGATGGAGCTCCTGCACATTTCAGTCGAAGTGTTTGTACGCTTCTCAACAACAGATTCGGCAACCGATGGATTGGTAGAGGCGGACAAATTCCATGGCCTCCACGCTCTCCTGATCTCAACCCTCTTGACTTTCATTTATGGGGGCATTTGAAAGCTCTTGTCTACGTAACCCTGGTACTAAATGTAGAGACTCTTTGTGCTCGTATTGTGGACGGCTGTGATACAATACGCCATTCTCCAGTGCTTCATCAGCGCATCAGGGATTCCATGCGACGGAGGGTGGATGCATGTATCCTCGCTAACGGAGGACATTTTGAACATTTCCTGTAACAAAGTGTTTGAAGTCACGCTAGTACGTTCTTTTGCTGTGTGTTTCCATTCCATGATTAATGTGATTGGAAGAGAAGTAATAAAATGAGCTCTAAAACGGAAAGTAAGTGTTTCCGGACACATGTCCACATAACATATTTTCTCTCTTTGTGTGTGAGGAATGTTTCCTGAAAGTTTGGCCGTAGCTTTTTGTAACACCCTCTATGTATAAACGCATGATAATGAACAGAACATGTTCGAAACATGTTGTATTATGTTAGATCAAACATAAAATAAATTATAAGTGACTGGGAGCAGAAATTACAAATAAATAATGACATTAGGACTGACGTAAGGCTGCTCGAGTCTCACTTAAGACTTTGCCTCTCAGAGCAACGACAGTCTGTGCTACTGTTGCTGACGCCATAGGTCGTCCGGTCCATGCTGGGCTACAAACATGCTGCCGCAGACGACGACTTCCCTCCGGCCCCCAGACATTCTGTCCTCTCATCTCCTGCAACTACCCATACTTGAGTTTGCGACGTCTAGTTTGGACGTCACTCGGCGTCGATCACTATATTTCTACAAAATTTTTGTTGATTATAAGATGAAATATCAAAACATAAATGTGGCAATCGGTCCGTCGATTATGGTCTACAAGAACGTAATATTCGTTGTTCTAATAATAATTATTATTACTGTCATTCTGGTATGCGACGTTGTTGTTGATTTTGTAGCTTTCCTAAGTCAGTTCTGAAGTACTGAAATATCTAAAAAGACCAGTGAGGGGCTTGTGAGACAGTCCGTCAGCTACACAACAAAGATGACATGTTCAGAATCAGAGAACTGTACCTCGTTCACAAATTTGAGTATGTTAATCATGCCACGCTTACTAAAGCTGGTATTAATCCGAAGGAATACCTCCAGTTTGTGGATAACTGTCGGGAATTTTAATAGTTGTGGAATCAGATCCGCACCTAACTGTCTAATTTACATGAGTCAAAACATCACATCTTAATTTTTCTTCTCTATTACTCTTTATAATCAGTCTCCACTACAGCTTTAAGTTTCATTACTTCCTGTTATTAATTATAATAGCCTAAAGAGACTATTTGGTTGCATGTCGATTGAAATGAAATAATAATCCTCAGTTTCCTGTTACTGCATTCATCAAGTTTGTTATAATAAATTTACTTCTGACATCTATTCTTTGATTAGTTAGTAATCCTACATCTGTTTTATAGTGTCCATTAACTTTGAAAAGCAATATTTGTGCTTAAAGCGAAAGCAAACCATTACGCATCTATTACATTTACACAACATTGTGCCATTATTAAAGAACATCTCGGCATTGCCTACGAATGTTATCTTTGGCTCCATTTGCCAATATATGAATTTTACTTTTCCGGTATCATATGGAGCTAATAATTAATAACCCAATCCCAGCAAAACTAGAGCTGAATCATGGCAATATTCACCAAGTAGACCAAGAGTAAGGTCTAGCAATGACTGTTAGTTATGCTGCTTTTGACACTAACGTTTAATGTGATTACAATTATATCTACTATTATGAGTGATAGTATATACGTCGTGTAACTGTCTTATACGTTCACTATGATTACATCTACCAACTGAGCTACAAAGGAATAATATATCATTTACGTCCACTTCATTCTTATCCCAACCAAAGGTACCCACGTAACAGAATCCATTTAAAAATATTATATTGCAGTTACCTGGCGCTTCCAAGCTCTATCATCATAGTTTGCATGACAATTTTTTGTCTCTAAATTACAATGACTAGAGCCATGAAACCAAAAATCCTCATTAATTTAATGGGCATGTCAATGTTTTCTTCTTTTAATTACTGTGATTCATCTCTGAGCTGTATTTTGCCTGTAATTGTCTCCGTGTTTACAACGGATATCTTGTCAGGTAACTAACAAACGTTTGATGCAGAAAACAGCCAAAGTTGCGAGATTCATTTCTTTTTATTTAACTTATGATCAGTTTCGCGTATCGGAACCCCTTCTCAAATCATCCAAACAGAAAAAAAATTGTGCATTTGACGGTTGCACGCAAACCGTGTTAATATTGTAGGTATTTGTGTATAAATCTCGTTTTTCAGCGACCATTGGTAGGACAAACATACAACTTGTAACCAGTCATCAATTAAATAAAAGGAACTGAATTTCGCAACTTTAGCTGTTTTCTACATAAAACTGGCTAACACGAGTTGCAGTCCTGTTATCAACCCAGCATGCTGGAAATCCAAAAGTAACAAACTTGCTGCCATTCGTTGGCTTTTACTCGTGTCAGACAGTCGTCGAGTCGTCGTGCTACAGTTTGATGCTTTGTACTTGTGTGAGAACAGAAAAAACTAACGGATTTGAGAGAAAAAAAATGTGATAGCTAATTACCCAACAATGATCGGATCTTTTTAAAATTAATCCAACTGAGTTTGCCCACCGATATGGTGGTTTGGCTGCCCACGAGTCCACGCCGGAAATACTGCCAGAAAGTTTACGGCCAGGCTTTTATGGCTTATTAATGGTATTCTCCCTGCTGATTCCCTTATGAAGAGTAAAACAATAACTGGCGAATGCGACTAAAGTCTTCTTGACAAATTGCATGAAAAAAGAGGCAATGAGCCGTAGACTGCAAGATGCAGAGAAAAAAGGAGAAATTAATGTTTCTATAAATAGAACAGACACTAAGAACGTGAGAAGTGACCTCGGAGCCGTACAGTTCATCGGGCAATCCGTTTCATTAAGGGAGTGAAGATCAGGTTAGCTCGGCCGTGAGCTAATCTCGTCAGCAAGCATTTAAAATTTCCTGTCTGCTCCGTGTTACTGCTGCTTCTGCTGATGTCCTTTGCTTCCGGTGACACTATTATGCAGTGAACTGACAAAGGGTGGCTTTTGATAGGATTGCTGGTAGTTGTCACTATTAACTGAGAAATCATGATGTATATATTGTGTTAAGCACTGCGAACTTTGTAGTAATACACCTGGTATTTAAAAAAAATCATTAAAATCTTGAACATAGCTGTAAAGTGCAACTGTGATGCGACAGGCTTGGTAAGGTGGAAAGAGTCAGCCAACCAGTTACGTAACACAGGTTTATTAGAACCCTTGATCTATATTTCGATAATCATACAATTACCTTCTTCAAAGGGGGATTTTAATGATTGTTACATAATGTGTTGAAAAGGTGAGTTAAAAAAAGTGGTATGTTTTTTGCCAAATAAAAATTCACCTCAAAACCAATAAAATAAGTCACGGTCGTCAGTAATTAAAAGTATAAACACCACAGATAACACTTTTCAACCCGGTTTTAAATACAGTTTTATCCGTGAAATTCACACGTTGTTAACTTATGACGATAACTTGTTATTTCATTGGCTTTGTGGTCAACTGTTACTTGGTAAGAGACAAACGGCTTTATTCTAACCTATCTTTTCAACACAATATGTAGCAAGCGTTACTTTCTCCTTATGAAGAAAATAATTTTATAATTATCGAAACCTAAGCTAGGGTTTCAATAAATCTGTTTACGCGATTGACTGGATGATGCTTTCATTTTTTCCAAAACATAATTAACCTATAAATGGAAAAATTTACTCTCCTAACCGATACAGAAATCTCGGCTGAATTTTATCTGAGGGACGGCTGATTCACCCGGTGCGCTCCATATTCTACTACGTATTTGTCGAGCGACTTCGTTCCTTCTCGTGTGTTCTCCGGAGTCCCTACCCTGTCATCTGTTTAACACAATTTGAACTTTACCGAACTGGAATAATGTCACCATTGTGGCCAATCGGTGAGAGCCTTTCCCTGACAGTTACTACAACAAAACAAATTCTTTTTATTGATATTTGTAATAATTATGACTATACGGCGCCCACTCTGCGGCAGGGTATCTTGTCTCTTAGCCGCGCCTCACGTTACGGACGTGTTGCGAGCACCATACTGTACGGTTCGCCATGAAAACTACTCTCGTTCTCCGCGCATGCGAGCACACTCCCAGTACGGAACTCAATAAGCTCCTACTCGACGAAAAACAGGGCACCTGAAAATGAATGTAGCGCTTACAGAGAGCTGTAACCATTTAATGCACAGCGACACACCGATAAGACCAGTAAGAACATAAAAGAAAATTACGTACTTAATAGGAGTTCTACACTCCTGGAAATGGAAAAAAGAACACATTGACACCGGTGTGTCAGACCCACCATACTTGCTCCGGACACTGCGAGAGTGCTGTACAAGCAATGATCACACGCACGGCACAGCGGACACACCAGGAACCACGGTGTTGGCCGTCGAATGGAGCTAGCTGCGCAGCATTTGTGCACCGCTGCCGTCAGTGTCAGCCAGTTTGCCGTGGCATACGGAGCTCCATCGCAGTCTTTAACACTGGTAGCACGCCGCGACAGCGTGGACGTGAACCGTATGTGCAGTTGACGGACTTTGAGTGAGGGCGTATAGTGGGCATGCGGGAGGCCGGGTGGACGTACCGCCGAATTGCTCAACACGTGGGGCGTGAGGTCTCCACAGTACATCGATGTTGTCGCCAGTGGTCGGCGGAAGGTGCACGTGCCCGTCGACCTGGGACCGGACCGCAGCGACGCACGGATGCACGCCAAGACCGTAGGATCCTACGCAGTGCCGTAGGGGACCGCACCGCCACTTCCCAGCAAATTAGGGACACTGTTGCTCCTGGGGTATCGGCGAGGACCATTCGCAACCGTCTCCATGAAGCTGGGCTACGGTCCCGCACACCGTTAGGCCGTCTTCCGCTCACGCCCCAACATTGTGCAGCCCGCCTCCAGTGGTGTCGCGACAGGCATGAATGGAGGGACGAATGGAGACGTGTCGTCTTCAGCGATGAGAGTCGCTTCTGCCTTGGTGCCAATGATGGTCGTATGCGTGTTTGGCGCTGTGCAGGTGAGCGCCACAATCAGGACTGCATACGACCGAGGCACACAGGGCCAACACCCGGCATCATGGTGTGGGGAGCGATCTCCTACACTGGCCGTACACCTCTGGTGATCGTCGAGGGGACACTGAATAGTGCACGGTACATCCACCGTCATCGAACCCATCGTTCTACCATTCCTAGACCGGCAAGGGAACTTGCTGTTCCAACAGGACAATGCACGTCAGCATGTATCCCGTGCCACCCAACGTGCTCTAGAAGGTGTAAGTCAACTACCCTGGCCAGCAAGATCTCTGGATCTGTCCCCCATTGAGCATGTTTGGGACTGGATGAAGCGTCGTCTCACGCGGTCTGCACGTCCAGCACGAACGCTGGTCCAACTGAGGCGCCAGGTGGAAATGGCATGGCAAGCCGTTCCACAGGACTACATCTAGCATCTCTACGATCGTCTCCATGGGAGAATAGCAGCCTGCATTGCTGCGAAAGGTGGATATACACTGTACTAGTGCCGACATTGTGCATGCTCTGTTGCCTGTGTCTATGTGCCTGCGGTTCTGTCAGTGTGATCATGTGATGTATCTGACCCCAGGAATGTGTCAATAAAGTTTCCCCTTCCTGGGACAATGAATTCACGGTGTTCTTATTTCAATTTCCAGGAGTGTATATGACTCCGCAAGGACAACATATTAGCGATAATCTATTTCAGCCCTGCTGATACTTCTTCCTTTGCACAAACATCCTGTTCCTTCAAACTGCCGATGCAGTCCGAGAATAGCCGCGCGGGATTAGCCAAGCGTTGTGTGATGTCCTTAGGTTAGTTAGGTTTAAGTAGTTCTAAGTTCTAGGGGACTGATGACCTTACAAGTTAAGTCCCATAGTACTCAGAGCCATTTGAACCATCTGATTAGCCGCGCGATCTCATGCGCTGCAGTCATGGACTGTGCGGCTGGTCCCGGCGGAGGTTCGAGTCCTCCCTCAGGCATGGGTGTGTGCGCTGGTCCTTAGGATAATTTAGGTTAAGTAGTGTGTAAGCTAAGGGACTGATGACCTTAGCAGTTAAGTCCCATAAGATTTCACACACATTTGAACATTTTTTTATCCGAGAATGTTGTTGGCGTTTGGAGTGCTACATTGTGTGGCTGACGATATCTTCTTTCCACCGTGATGGATGACGATTGTTAGAAACTGAGACTCAGAATGCTCTCCGCCATTTTCTCTTATGATACAGAAAATTGCACTTACGCATCGCCGTGGGTGGACCGGCTTCCGATTCACGCCGCTTGGGCAACGATCAAATTTGGATTTCTCTATTAAATTCCCTGTAATTCTTATCGCTGTATTGGCAAGCATTAGGTAGTTATAGCCGGTTGTAATCGCTACATTCATTTTGAATTGTCCTGTATTGGAATGTCTGAATCTACGTAATTATGTAAAAAATATAATTATAGAAATACACAAAGAGCCCGACTGTGACAAGATGCATCGCAACCCCTCCCCCTCCCACCCCCCTCCCGCTGACCATGTTTTTATAATGTGGAAACTATCGATCATATCGGGTAACCTTTGACTTCAACCGTTTCTCACACACCCGGGAAATGTTATGAACTCAATGAAAGCGTTACGGACAGCTGTTGGGTAACTTGCAGACTCTGAAAATCATACTCATGATATCTTCTCAGTAGGAAATCCATTGACCTAAAAGTTGAAAATGAAGTGCAGTTGCCTCCCCCCCCCCCCCCCCCCAATAAACATAGTCCTTCACTGCTAGGTTGAGATTGTTTTATCTTGTTTCACCAACAGAATGTGCAAGCCAAGTCACGACTGAGCACTTCATAACTGTACGTTGGATAACGTCGTGTAAATTGATACTATACGAAAATGTACTCACTTCTTTGTGTACAGTAGTCCCACCGTATCAGTTTTTCACCGAAAGTGAGTCCTTTTAGGCCTTTGACGTTTGCAAGGCGGTTGCAGACACAGTCGAGCAACGTGGTGCCATTGGCTGCCAGCAGAACCAGCAACGATGCAGTTGCGTTCACTGGATGCATTGTCAGCAGACTGAGATGGGAACGCAGTGCGTACCGCGGAGAGAAGGGCTCAATATAACGATATGCGTAGCGGAAGTCCTTCCGCAGGATGATTAAACCGCAGAAAGATTTACGTCTCTCGTGCGTATCACAGCCACGTTCCTTTTTGCTGTGAGAGTGACCTGCTGCTAACACACAGTCGTCACAAAAAAAAACTATTCGTTCGATTTATGCGCACGTCTGCCACATGTTTTCAGGACGACAGCGAGTTCCACTAATAGACTTGCAGGAGGTGTCCAGAAGTGATGTTTCATTATTCCGGCACAAAAATCGCCGGGCCTGTCCTTTTTTAGTACTGACTTGCAAGCTGAGAGAAATAGTACATAACTGCACTTCTAGTAAAAATAAATTTGTTGAGCACAACCCACATCTATAAGACTACTCTGCAATTCACACTTAAGTGCCTGGCAGAGGATTTTCAAACCACCTTCAGACTATTTCTGTACCGTTCCACTCTCTAACAGCCCTTGGAAAAAATTACCACTTAAATCTTTCAGTACGAGCTCTGATTTCTCTTATTTTATTGCGATGATTATTTCTCGATATGTAGGTTTACGACAGTAAAATATTTTCACATTCAGAGAACAAAGCTGGTGACTTACATTTCGTGAAAATATCTCGCCGCAACGAAAAACGCCCTTTTTTTTTTTACCTGCCATCCCAACTCGCTTATCACGCTCGCGACACTCTCTCCCCTGTTTCACGACAACACAAAACTTGTTGTCCTTCTTTTGACTTTTTCGCGTGCCTCCGTCAATTCCATCTGGTAAGGATCTCATACAGCACAACAATACTCTGACGAACAAGAGTAGTGTAGGCATCTCTTTAGTGTACCTGTTGCATCTTCTAAGTGTTGTCCCAATAAAACTAGATCTTTCATTTGCCTCCTCCACAACGTTATCTATGTGATGGATCCAAGTTAAGTTGTTTGTGAATTTTTACTAAGTATTTACTACGATGGTATCTGCTCTTTCGGACATGTCCGAAAGAATTGTGAATTGTAATGCCTAGGTATTTAGTGGAATTGACAGCCTTCAGATTTGTGTGACTTATCACGTAATCGAAATTTATCGGATTTCTTTTTGTACTCACACTTTTTCTTATTAAGAGACAATTGCCACTTTTCGCTCCATTCAGATATCGTGTCTAAGTCATTTTGCAATTGTTTTTACCCTCTGATGACGTTGCTAGACGGTAAATGGCAGCACCAGCTGCAAAACAATCTAAGAGGGCTGCCCACATTGTCTCTTAAATCGTGTATGTAGTTTAGGAACAGCAGAGCGCATTCAACACTTTCTTGAGAAACCCCGTGCATCACTTCTGTTTGGCCGGCCGCTGTGGCCGAGCTGTTCTAGGCGCTTCAGTCTGGAACCGCGCTACCGCTACGGTCACAGGTTCGAATCCTGCCACGGGCATGGATGTGTGTGTTGTCCTTAGGTTAGTTAGGTTTAAGCAGTTCTAAGTTCTAGGGGACTGATGACGTCAGATGTTAAGACCCATAGTGCTCAGAGCCATTTCATTTGAACTTTTCTTTTACTTGATGACTTTCCGAAAATTATTACGTACTGTAACCGTTCTAAGAGGGAATCACGGATCCAGTCACACAACTGAGACGACACTCAATTTGAGATCCCCTGCCGCTAGCACTTATTACTTCGTCCCAGTAATGAGCTACTTGTGTTTCTGAATCCGTGCAGACTGTGTTTCAATAGACCGTTACCTTCGAGGTACTTTATAATGCTCGAATACAGTATATGTTTCAAAATGCTACTGCAAATTGACGTTAATGATATGGGTCTGTCATTCAGCAGATTATTCCTCTTTCGTTTCTTGAGTATCGGTGTCACCTGTGCAACTTTCCACTCTTTTGGTACGGGTCTTTCGTCGAGCGAGCTGTTGTATAAGATAGCTAACTATGGGGCTATTGCATCAGCATACTCTGAAAGGAACCTTACTGGTAGGCTGTGTGGACTGGAAGACTTGCCTTTATTAACTACTTTCAGCTGCTTCGCTACACGGAGGATATCTTCTTCTATGTTACCCATGTTGGCAGTTGTCCTCGATGCGAGTTCCTAATGCTTAATGACGTATGCATGCGATCCAGTCACATAAATGAGACCAGCTGTCAAAAGCCTGAATAACCACCTTTCAGTGCAGACATACAGGAAGAGTGTCATTGAGGTTCTGGAAAGCACTTACATGGGGGTGGAGCCATACCGACTCTAGTGCCGTGGTCTACTGCACTAGGTTTCTCTGATGACGATCCATGGAGCAAACAGCCCGATCAAGGTGGTCCCACAGATTCTGGATCAGGTTCAAATCAGGAGAGTTTGGTGGCCAGGAGAGTACGATTCATCTTCATCATCATCCTCAAACCATGCACATACCCTGTGAACTGTGTGGCACGTTGCATTGTCCTGCTGGTAGATGCCATCATGCCGAGAAAAAAACAGTCTGCATCCACTGGTGGACGTGGTCCCCAAGAGATAAATGAATACTTGCGTTGATCCATTGGTCCTTCCAGAATAACTAGATCATACAGGGAATGTCGTGAAAACAGTCCCTAGACAACAACACTCGCTTCTCCGGCCTGGATCCTTCCGACGATCGTTGCAGGAGCGTACATGCCAACGGCCATCTGTGTATGCGTGATTCATCTGAAAAGACCACCTGTTGCCACACAGTGGACGTCCAACTGAACTAATGGAATGCAAATTTCAGTCGATAAACAGCAGTCAGCGAAGGTGAATGAACCAGAAGCCTGCCCGTACACGGCAATGGTAGCTGAATGGTCATTGAGGAGATACTTCTGGTAGTCCCTTGGTTCACCTGGGCAGTCAGTTGCTCAACAGTTGCACGTCTATTCACCCGTGCGCATTTCCGCAGCCTTCATTCAGCAATGTTATCTATGACCCATGCTGCACCACGGCTGCCTTGGCGCTGGTTTTGGACAGCACCATTTTGCCATGCACAGTATATTTTAACCACAGTGGTACGTGAAGATTAGATTAGATTAGATTTACTTTCATTCCAATTGATCCGTAGTGAGGAGGTACTCCAGATGTAGAACATGTCAGGAAAACAACACTGCATGACAAATATTTACAACACAAACAAAAGAGCTAATGTACCATCCCACAGGTGTCAAGTGGCATGGTCCTCATTTTTTAATGAACGCCATATGAAAGAATCATTTTACAAATACTAATGCATTGAACTTAAAATAAAAAAGTTTTTTATTTATTTAAAGCATAATAAATATGTAATACAACTACTAAATACTTATTTACAATGAACACATTACTGCACTGAAATTATGCAGAAGTTATATTGTACTTATATATATACACACACACACAAATCAGTCGGTTCTACTGAGAAATTCATCAATGGAGTAGAAGGAGTTGGCCACCAATAAATCCTTTAGGCTTCTCTTAAACTGAATTTCATTGGTTGTGAAGATTTTTATAGCTGCTGGCAAGTTATTGAAAATGTGTGTTCCTGAGTAATGCACACCTTTTTGTACAAGACTAAGTGACTTTAAATCCTTGTGAAGATTATTCTTATTTCTAGTATTGATTCCATGAATTGAGCTGTTGGTTTGAAAAAAGTGATATATTTTAATGACAAATTTCATTAAGGAATAAATACATTGGGAAGCAGTCGTTAGTATCCCTAGTTCCCTAAACGGGCTTCTACAAGATGTTCTTGAGTTCATTCCACATATAACTCTTACTGCATATTTTTGTGTCCGGAAAACTTTAGCTTGGCTTGATGAATTGCCCCAAAAAATAATCCCATATGACATTATGGAATGAAAGTAAGCATAGTATGCCAGCTTTTTCATTTTTATATCCCCGATGTCTGACACAATTCGCATTGCAAATAGAGATTTGTTAAGACGCTTCAGCAGTTCTGTGGTGTGCTCCTCCCAGTTGAATTTATTATCAAGCTGTAATCCCAAGAATTTAACACTGTCCACTTCTTCTATCTGCTTGTCATCGTCTGTTAGGCATATACTCGTGGGACACCCCTTACAAGTTCTGAACTGCATGTAGTGTGTTTTTTCAAAGTTTAGTGACAAAGAATTGGCTAGGAACCATTGATTAATGTCCACAAATATTTTATTAGCTGACCTTTCTAAGACTACACTTGATTTGCTATTTATTTCAATCACAGTTTACAAACTTAGCCGTTTCGGAAACACATGGAACCTTGGCTGAAAGCCAATGATCACACAATTTTGGACGTTTGATAAATCGCTCCGTTTCTGCATAATGTGTACATCTAAGGAGTCCAGGTTTTACAGACCTTACTTGAGCTTGATCCATAATGACAGGCCGATCCTCAGAAAATAATAATTATATTATATCAACAAACGGCAATTGAAGTTAATCTCACGTACTAAAAACTAACAAAACTATATGTACCACAATATGGACTGGCATGAACAAACAAAGTGAAATGCATTTTGGAGACGAACTGAGCAGGTGATTAATGATATCATAAAACTCCGATTTAGCAAGAGAAGGCGAGCATCAGTGCAGAACGGCCTAAGGCCAGATCAATACATTATTTCTTTTAACCTAAATAAGGCCGAGACTGAGGGTAAATGGCTGCACGTCATTAACAGGGCTAGGCTGCGACGCAGCAAGAAAAATAAAAATGTGTTTATTCACCTCTAGCGAGACAAAGATTATCTGAAGCCACACTTGGCGACGCAGACGGTGGTGAGACCCACGTTATACAGGGTGTTACAAAAAGGTAAGGCCAAACTTTCAGGAAACATTCCTCAAACACAAATAAAGAAAAGATTGAAGGAAGGTAATGTTGACTTCGGTGCTTGCGTTGACATGCGACTCATTGCTCTACAGTACTAGCATCAAGCACATCAGTACGTAGCATCAACAGGTTAGTGTTCATCACGAACGTGGTTTTGCAGTCACTGCCATGTTTACAAATGCCGAGTTGGCACATGCCCATTTGATGTATGGATTAGCACGGGGCAATAGCCGTGGCGTGGTACTTTTGTATCGAGACAGATTTCCAGAACGAAGGTGTCCGTCAGGAAGACGTTCGAAGCAATTGATCGGCGTCTTAGGGAGCACGGAACATTCCAGCCTATGACTCGCGACTGGGGAAGACCTAGAACGACGAGGACCCCTGCAATGGACGAGGCTATTCTTCGTGCAGTTGACGATAATCCTAATGTCAGCGTCAGAAGTTGCTGCTGTACAAGGTAACGTTGACCACGTCACTGTATGGAGAGTTCTACGGGAGAACCAGCTGTTTCCGTACCATGTGCAGCGTGTGCAGGCACCATCAAGCACCTGATTGGCCTTCACGGGTACACTTCTGCGAATGGTTCATCCAACAATGTGTCAATCCTCATTTCAGTGCAAATGTTCTCTTTACAGATCAGGCTTCATTCCAACATGATATAATTGTAAATTTTCACAATCAACATGTGTGGGCTGACGAGAATCCGCACGCAATTATGCAATCGCGTCATACCCACAGATTTTCTGTGAACGTTTGGGCAGGCATTGTTGGTGATGTCTTGATTGGGCCCCATGTTCTTCCACCTATGCTCAATGGAGCACGTTATCATGATTTCATACGGGATACTCTACCTGTGCTGCTAGAACATGTGCCTTTACAAGTACGACACAACATGTGGTTCACGCACGATGGAGCTCCTGCACATTTCAGTCGAAGTGTTCGTACGCTTCTCAACAACAGATTGGGTGACCGATGGATTGGTAGAGGCGGACCAATTCCATGGCCTCCACGCTCTCCTGACCTCAACCCTCTTGACTTTCATTTATAGGGGCATTGGAAAACTCTTGTCTACGCAACCTCGGTACCAAATGTAGAGACTCTTCGTGCTCGTACTGTGGACGGCTGTGATACAATACGCCATTCTCCATGGCTGCATCAGCGCATCAGGGTTCCATGCGACGGAGCGTGGATGCATGTACCCTCGCTAACGGAGGACATTTTGAACATTTCCTGTAACAAAGTGTTTGAAGTCACGCTGGTACTTTCTGTTGCTGTGTGTTTCCATTCCATGATTAATGTGGTTTGAAGAGAAGTAATAAAATGAGCTGCAACATGGAAAGTAAGCGTTTCCAGACACATGTCCGCATAACATATTTTCTTTCTTTGTGTGTGAGGAGTGTTTCCTGAAAGTTTGGCCGTACCTTTTTGTAACACCCTGTATAAAAGCATTTTGAGACCAAAAATATCTCTGTCTTTCGTCTCTACATCTACATCTACATTTATACTCAGCAAGCCACCCAACGGTGTGTGGCGGAGGGCAGTTTACGTGCCACTGTCATTACCTCCCTTTCCTGTTCCAGTCGCGTATGGTTCGCGGGAAGAACGACTGTCTGAAAGCCTCCGTGCGCGCTCTAATCTCTCTAATTTTACAGTCGTGATCTCCTCGGGAGGTATAAGTAGGGGGAAGCAAGATATTCGATACCTCATCCAGAAACGCACCCTCTCGAAACCTGACGAGCAAGCTACACCGCGATGCAGAGCGCCTCTCTTGCAGAGTTTGCCACTTGAGTTTGTTAAACATCTCCGTACCGCTATCACGGTTACCAAATAACCCTGTGACGAAACGCGCCGCTCTTCTTTGGATCTTCTCTATCTCCTCCGTCAACCCGATCTGGTACGGATCCCACAATGATGAGCAATACTCAAGTATAGGTCGAACGAGTGTTTTGTAAGCCACCTCCTTTGTTGATGGACTACATTTTCTAAGGACTCTCCCAATGAATCTCTACCTGGTACTCGCCTTATCAACAATTAATTTTATATGATCATTCCACTTCAAATCATTCCGCACGCATACTCCCAGATATTTTACAGAAGTAACTGCTACCAGTGTTTGTTCCGCTATCATATAATCATACAATAAAGGATCCTTCTTTCTATGTATTCTCAATATATTACATTTGTCTATGTTAAGGGTCAGTTGCCACTCCCTGCGGCAAGTGCCTATCCGCTGCACATCTTCCTGCATTTCGCTACAGTTTTCTAAGGCTGCAACTTCTCTGTTTACTACAGCATCATCCGCGAAAAGCCGCATGGAACTTCCGACACTATCTACTAGGTCATTTATGTATATTGTGAAAAGCAATGGTCCCATAACACTCCCCTGTGGCACACCAGAGGTTACTTTAACGTCTGTAGACGTCTCTCCATTGATAACAACATGCTGTGTTCTGTTTGCTTAAAACTCTTCAATCCAGCCACACAGCTGGTCTGATATTCCGTAGACTCTTACTTTGTTTATCAGGCGACAGTGCGGAACTGTAGCGAACGCCTTCCGGAAGTCAAGAAAAATAGCATCTACCTGGGAGCCTGTATCTAATATTTTCTGGGCCTCATGCACAAATAAAGCGAGTTGGGTCTCACACGATCGCTGTTTCCGGAATCCACGTTGATTCCTACAGAGTAGCTTCTGGGTTTCCAAAAACGACATGATACTCGATCAAAAAACATGTTCTAAAATTCTACAACAGATCGACGTCAGAGATATAGGTCTATAGTTTTGCGCATCTGCTCGACGACCCTTCTTGAAGACTGGGACTACCTGTGCTCTCTTCCAATCATTTAGAACCTTCCGTTCCTCTAGAGACTTGCGGTACACGGCTGTTAGAAGGGGGGCAAGTTCTTTCGCGTACTCTGTGTAGAATCAAATTGGTATCCCGTCAGGTCCAGTGGACTTTCCTCTGTTGAGTGACTCCAGTTGCTTTTCTATTCCTTGGACACTTATTTCGATGTCAGCCATTTTTTCGTTTGTGCGAGGATTTAGAGAAGGAACTGCAGCGCGGTCTTCCTCTGTGAAACAGCTTTGGAAAAAGGTATTTAGTATTTCAGCTTTACGAGTGTCATCCTCTGTTTCAATGCCATCATCATCCCGGAGTGTCTGGATATGCTGTTTCGAGCCACTTACTGATTTAACGTAAGACCAGAACTTCCTAGGATTTTCTGTCAAGTTTAAACTTGGAGTGAAGCTCTCTTTGCTTTCGCAGTACTTTCCTAACTTTGTTGTTGTACCACGGTGGGTTTTTCCCGTCCCTCACAGTTTTACTCGGCACGTACCTGTCTAAAACGCATTATACGATTGCCTTGAACTTTTTCCATAAACACTCAACATTGTCAGTGTCGGAACAGAAATTTTCGTTTTGATCTGTTAGGTAGTCTAAAATCTGCCTTGTATTACTCTTGCTAAAGAGATAAACCTTCTTCCCTTTTTTTTATATTTCTATTAACTTCCATATTCAGGGATGCTGCAACGGCCTTATGGTCACTGATTCCCTGTTCTGCACATACAGAGTCGAAAGGTTCGGGTCTGTTTGTTATCAGTAGGTCCAAGATGTTATCTCCATGAGTCGGTTCTCTGTTTAATTGCTCGAGGTAATTTTCGGATAGTGCACTCAGTATAATGTCACTCGATGCTCTATCCCTACCACCCGTCCTAAACATCTGAGTGTCCCAGTCTATATCTAGTAAATTGAAATCTCCACCTAAGACTATAACATGCTGAGAAAATTTATGTGAAATGTATTCCAAATTTTCTCTCAGTTGTTCTGCCACTAATGCTGCTGAGTCGGGAGGTCGGTAAAAGGAGCCAATTATTAACCTAGTTCGGTTGTTGAGTGTAACCTCCACCGATAATAATTCACAGGAACTATCCACTTCTACTTCACTACAGGATAAACTATTGCTAACAGCGACGAACACTCCATTACCGGTTGCATGCAATCTACCCTTTCTAAACACCTTCTGTACCTTTGTAAAAATTTCGGCAGAATTTATCTCTGGCTTCAGCCAGCTTTCTGTACCTATAACGATTTCAGCTTCGGTGCTTTCTATCAGCGCTTGAAGTTCCGGTACTTTACCAACGCAGCTTCGACAGTGTACAATTACAATACCGATTGCTGCTTGGTCCCCGCGCATGTCCTGACTTTGCCCCGCACCCGTTGAGGCTGTTGCCCTTTCTGTACTTGTCCGAGGCCATCTAACCTAAAAATCCGCCCAGCCCACTTCACACAACCCCTGCTACCCGTGTAGCCGCTTGCTGCGTGTAATGGACTCCTGACCTATCCAGCGGAACCCGAAACTCCACAACCCTATAGCGCAAGTCGAGGAATATGCAGCCCACATGGTCGCAAAACCGTCTCAGCCTCTGATTCAGACCCTCCACTCGGCTCTGTACCAAAGGTCCGCAGTCAGTCCTGTCGACGATGCTGCAGATGGTGAGCTGTGCTTTCATCCCGCTAGCGAGACTGGCAGTCTTCACCAAATCAGATAGCTGCCGGAAGCCAGAGAGGATTTCCTCCGATCCCTAGCGACACACATCATTGGTGCCGACATGAGCGACCACCTGCAGATGGTTGCACCCTGTACCCTTCATGGCATCCGGAAGGACCCTTTCCACATCTGGAATGACTCCCCCCGGTATGCACACGGAGTGCACATTGGTTTTCTTCCCCTCTCTTGCTGCCATATCCCTAAGGGGCCCCATTACGCGCCTGACGTTGGAGCTCCCAACTACCAGTAAGCCCACCCTCTGGGACCGCCCGGATCTTGCAGACTGAGGGGCAACCTCTAGAACAGGACAAGCAGCCACGTCAGGACGAAGATCAGTATCAGCCTGAGACAGAGCCTGAAACCGGTTCATCAGACAAACCGGAGAGTCCTTCCGTTCAGCCCTCCGGAATGTCTTTCGCCCCCCTGCCACACCTTGAGACGACCTCCCACTCTACCACAGGTGAGGGATCAGCCTCAATGCGGGCAGTATCCCGGGCAACCACAGTCTTAGTCCGATCGGGGATGCGTGGGACGAGCTGGCCGTCCCCGACAAACCCCCATCCGGACCCCCACAGTGATGCCCATTGGCAACAGCCTCAAGCTGTGTGACCGAAGCCAACACTGCCTGAAGCTGGGAGCGAAGGGATGCCAACTCAGCTTGCATCCGAACACAGCAGTTGCAGTCCCTATCCACGCTAAAAACTGTTGTGCAAAGAATGTCTGAGCTAATCTACAGAGAGCGCAAACAAATCAACACAAAATTTAAGCGGTTATTAAAATAGAAGATTTCCTAGTAAATGCAGTAATACTGCAACTTGCGCACTGCTGACTCTGCTCGGTGGCGGTAGGAGACTACGCGATTTTACACTTTTCAGGTACTAAAACGCGATGCTACAACTCTCAAATACTATAATACGCCCGAAATTTATGAATTAAACAATGCAAGTACCAAAAACACCGCACAAGTATGTGGAAATAAGTGAAGGTGTTGAGAGCTTTGCTTTCTGCAAAGTGAAGACAATACGCCTCACATATCATGGCAACAGATAGCAAAGCGGTAGTTAATTATTCCTGCGGGAATTATTGTGGGCAAAGAAACATTAAGGAAAGGCAAACCTACATTTCTAGCATTTGTAGACTTAGAGAAAGCTTTTGACAATGTTGACTGGAATACGCTCTTTCAAATTTTAAAGGTGGCAGGGGTAAAATACAGGGAGCGAAAGGCTATTTACAATTTGTGAAGAAACCAGATGGCAGTTATAAGAGTCGAAGCGCATGAAAGGGAAGCAGTGGTTGGGAAGGGAGTGAGACAGGGTTGTAGCCTCTCCCCGATGTTGTTCAATCTGTATATTGAGGTAGCAGTAAAAGAAACAAAAGAAAAATTCGGAGTAGGTATTAAAATCCGTGGAGAAGAAATAAAAACTTTAAGGTTCGCCGATGACATTGTAATTCTGTCAGAGACAGCAAAGGACTTGGAAGAGCAGTTGAACGGAATGGACAGTGTCTTGAAAGGAGGATATAAGATGAACATCAACAAAAGCAAAACGATGATAATGGAATGTAGTCGAACTAAGTCAGGTGATGCTGAGGGAATTAGATTGGGAAATGAGACACGTAAAGTAGTAACGGAGTTTTGCTATTTGGGGAGCAAAATAACTGATGATGGTCGAACTAGAGAAGATATAAAATGTGGACTGGCAATGGCAAGGAAAGAGTTTATGAAGAAGAGAAATTTGTTAACATCAAGTATAGATTTCAGTGTCAGGAAGTCGTTTCTGAAAGTATTTGTATGGAGTGTAGCCATGTGTGGAAGTGAAACATGGACGATAAATAGTTTGGACAAGATGAGAATAGAAGCTTTCGAAATGTGGTGCTACAGAAGAATGCTGAAGATTAGATGGGTAGATCACATAACTAATTAGGAGGTACTGAATAGGACTGGGGAGAAGAGGAGTTTGTGGCACAACTTCACTAGAAGAAGGGATCGGTTGGTAGGACATGTTCTGAGGCATCAAGGGATCACCAATTTAGTATTAGAGTGCAGAGTGGAGGGTAAAAATCGTAGAGGGAGACCAAGAGATGAATACACTGAGCAGATTCAGAAGGATGTAGGCTGCAGTAGGCACTGGGAGATGATGAAGCTTGCACAGGATAGAGTAGCATGGAGAGCTGCATCAAACCAGTCTTAGGACTGAAGACCACAACAACAACAACAATTTTGCAGCAAGAGGATCTGGCAAACGCTTATTTGCTCAGTTAAAAAACGTGGAGTTGAATGTATTGCAGACGCCAGGCCAGTAAAACCGCTGGGTAGGACCGCACTAATGGTTACGATCTGACAGAGGAAGGAAGTGCGCTAGGTGCTCCACGAGACTGGCTCAGGACAGTCGAAGGTAACTAAAAGTTCCTTGGGAGTGCCGCAGCATACATGGAAGAGTACCTAGGCTTAGATGTCTGAACAATCTGGTACTATTTATTTACTTTTTTTTCAATTATTCTTGGATGTTTCTGTCAGTACATGGGTGGTGCAGTCGAATGTGACAGGTAATTTTCCACTGTTCTTTTGGCGTCTGTGTGAGGTATTTGGGGAATACTGTGTTCCAATCTACTTAAGATATTAAATTTCTTTAAATTGTCAATGAATGTTTACTGTGCCTCACAGTACGACTGTATCATCGTAAACTGTCAGTAAGCGCCCTGAATTTCCACTTGGGAACTTGGGAAGCTGATTCACTGCTCTGACGTAGAAATAAAAGTCTGTAGAACATACTATCTGTGGTGTGCGTACTGTAAGACCTTCGGTACACACACCATCACATTATTTGACTTCTCGCTCTAACGAAGTAGGCGAGTGTCAGCAATATGTCTCGTGGTCTTATCGTGGCGTGTTTATCTTCTGCCGTAAGGTCAGACGATAGAAATGCCACTTGCACGCTTAGAGTAGATTGACGGTGACTAACTTTAAACAGAATTTTATTAATTTTCACACATTTTTTAAAATAATAAAAAGCATAGACATTACGTAACTTGATTCTGGATGCTGTTTACAATTGACAATCTTAAGTTCCTTCGGTCTTGGTACGGTAACCTTATTCTCACATATCTCTGATACTTGACAAAGTGTCTATACGTTTATCTTCATGGCTATGTACAGGAATATGATTATCTTCTTAGGTGCAGACTGAAACTTGACTATAGACTGGTACAGAATAATGCAGACTGGTACAGACTGGTGCAGGCAAATGCAGACTGACTAATCGGAGGTCTGTACACTCGTTATAATACCTCGTGCAGTCATGTATCACTGCGCGAGTGTGATCCGCGAGGAGAAAAGGTTCTACGTCAATTGTTCCCTTATGCTCTCCCTGAAACTCTGTACAACCTCTGGTTCTTTCAGTTTATCCAGGTCCCATCTCCTTAAATTCCCACCTTTTTGCAGTTTCTTCAGTTTTAATCTACAGTTCAGAACCAATAGATTGTGGTCAGAGTCCACATCTGCCCCTGGAAATGTCTTACAATTTAAAACCTGGTTCCTAAATCTCTGTCGTACCATTATATAATCTATCTGAAACCTGTCAGTATCTCCAGGCTTCTTCCATGTACACAGCCTTCTTTTATGATTCTTGAACCAAGTGTTAGCTATGATTACGTTATGCTCTGTGCAAATTTCTACCAGACGGTTTCCTCTTTCATTTCTCTCTCCCAATCCATATTCACCTACTACGTATCCTTCTCTCCCTTTTCCTACTATCGAATTCCAGTCACCCATGACTATTAAATTTTCGTCACCCTTCACTATCTGAATAATTTCTTTTATTTGATCATACATTTCATCAATTTCTTCATCATCTGCAGAGCCAGTGGGCATATAAACTTGAACTACCGTAGTAGGCAAGGGCTTCGTGTCTATCTTGGCCGCAATAATGCGTTCACTATGCTGTTTGTACTAGCTTACCCGCATTCCTATTGTTTTATTCATTATTGAACCTACTCCTGCATGACCTCTATTTCATTTTGTGTTTATTACCCTGTAGTCACCTGACCAGAAGTCTTGTTCCTCCTGCCACCGAACTTCACTAATTCCCAGTATATCTAACTTTCACCTATCCATTTCCCTTTTTAAATTTTCTAACCTACCTGCCCGATTAAGGGATCTGACATTCCACGCTCCGATCCGTAGAACGCCAGTTTTCTTTCTCCTGATAACGACATCCTCCTGAGTAGTCCCCGCCCGGAGATCCGAATGGGGGACTATTTTACCTCCGGAACATTTTACCCAAGAAGATGCCATCATCATTTAACCATACAGTAAAGCTGCATGCTCTCGGGAAAAATTACGGCTGTAGTTTCCCCTTGCTTTCAGCCGTTCGCAGTACCAGCACAGCAAGGCCGTTTTGGTTAGTGTTACAAGGCCAGATCAGTCAATCATCCAGACTGTTTCCCCTGCAACTATTGAAAAGGCTGCTGCCCCTCTTCAGGAACCACACGTTTGTCTGGCCTCTTTATAGATACCCCTCCGTTGTGGTGTACCTACGGTACGGCCGTCTGTATTTCTGAGGCACGCAAGCCTCCCCACCAATTGTAAGGTCCATGGTTCATGGGGGTAGGTGATGCGGGTAGTAATGTGTAATACACAGACATCTGTACAGACCATCAGACAATAATTTCAAACTGCATCAGTATCGACTGCAAGTATTATGACATTTTAGGGGGGAGGTGAGAAAACTTGGATTTAATGGTCGAGCAGCTGCTCATAAGCCACACATCATACAGGCTCGCTTGGTGTTAGGAGCGTAAACATTGGACGATTGAACAGTGGAAACACGTTGTGTGGAGTGACGAATCACGATACACAATGTGGCTATCCGATGGCAGGGTTTGGGTATGGCGAATGCCCGGTGAACGTCATCTGCCAGCGTGTGTAGTGCCAACATTAAAATTCGGAGGCAGAGGTGTTATGGCGTGCTTGTTTTTTTTATGGAGGGGGGCTTGTTGTTTCGCATGAAACCATCACAGTACAAGCCTACATTGATGTTTTAAGTACTTTCTTGCTTCCCACTGTTGAAGATCAATTCGGGAGTGGGGATTGCATCTTTCAACATGATCGATCACCTGTTCATAATGCACGGCCTGTGACGAAGAGGTTACACAACAGTAACATCCCTGTAATGGACTGACCTGCACAGAGTCCTGACCTGAATCTCAAGACCACCTTTGGGATGTTTTGGAACCCCGACTTCGTGCCAGGCCTCATCAACCGACATCGATACCTCTCCTCAGTGCGTGAAGAATGGGCTGTAATTCCCCAAGAAACCTTCCAGCATCTGATTGAACGTATGCCTGCGAGAGTGGAAGCTGTCATCAAGACTAAGGGTGGCCAACACCATATTGAATTCCAGCATTACCGATGGACTGCGCCACAAACTTGTAACTCATTTTCAGCCAGGTGTCCGGACACTTTTCATCACATAGTGTAGCTAACAGAGTCATAAGTTTCCTGAGGGAATGCTAATATCATAGCAAAATTTAACACACCTCAACATTCGGTGTGGATGCGAGGCAATAAGTGTGCCCCGAGTGGCCTCAAGCTGCTTTTCTCCCTCTGTACTGTCATACATTTTTTTAATTTTTTGTGTACATATTCTACTTATCTAACTATTTAGATTAATCAGCTCTCTACTCTGTACAGCGTTCAGTTTATCACCCCATTTTGGTTGTACTTCAGTGATAGTGGTGTGGTGGAATGGGAGTCAAGACCGATGTCTAATATGAGCAGCCCCATCTTCATCACTTCTGCTTCTTCCCTTTGACTGTCTGCAGCTTCCAGCTGCCTAGGTTTTATCTCAGTTTTAAGCATATGGCTCAAGCTTCTGTCACGCAAATTTTCAACCATGACGACCAAGTCACAAATCCTGGAGCTGATCATTCTCCTTACCTCGTTTAACATCATTTTACGTTAATTTCCAGCGAAATGAAGGACTGCTAACCAAGATCTTTAGCCTCTTCAGACCCGTTATCATCATGCATGTTTCGAGCAACCATTCACCTGCGTTGTGCCATATCCCCACAGGACAATCGGCCTGATGTAACAAGATTCGTGATTCCTCGGACCAGGCTACACGTCTCCACTGATCCATGAGGCGATCTCGATGTTCACATGCTCAATACAGTCGTTATTGCCAATGTCGTTAGTTCAGCACAGGAACTCGCATGGATCATCTGCTCAGAAACCATGTTAAGATGTGCTCCAAACTGTGATCTGATACACTTTCGTCTGCACCAGCAGTGAGCTTTGCCATCAGATCTACCAGATTGGAACCTATCGTGCTTTACGTTCTATGATGAGGGGTTGACTTCCAAAGCTTTGCCTACTCGTGCCTTGTGCGTCCTTCAAGCACTTTGCACAGATACTCACGACAGCAGCGCGCCAACAAAGGACCAGTTTCGCCGTTTCCGATATGCTCGTTCCAAGGCCAGGGGTCGTGACAGTCTGTCCTTTGACAAAGTCGCTTGTGCCAGCGGATTTCCCCACGCGCAGCCCATATCGTCGCTAGAATGATTCCCCATTCGTCACTTCTGCACTTAAATGAATCGCTCCATGCAGAAAGTGCTTCAGTCACAAAATTGTAGCGGTCGCGCAGTTCCAGACTGAAGCGCCTAGAACCGCTCGGCCACTCCAGCCGGCCCAAAATGCAAGGTAGGAGAGGGGAGAGCTATTTTTGCTTCAAAACATATATAGTCTGTGATATGTCGCAACAGGCATATAATACGATTTGTGGTATTTATAGTGCTCTCTTTTTGAGATAAGTTCATGCATTTACTCTTGTTGAAGCACAATTTCTCCCCTCTCTATTTTTTAATTATCCACCATTCTGATGAATTCGTAGCAAAAAGTACCCACTCACCAGAACATGAAGCCAGGACCTCCAGATACAAACTCCCCAGGGCTGAATGGTGCACTGAATAGCCAGTACATAACAAATAATGCATAACACATAATGGCTAATGCATAACACGTCGGCTCCCACTGATAAGGCTGACGTCACTGACAAAAACTATGACATCATTGATAATTTCATTCATAAGATTGATGACGTCACCAGGTTAATGACTTACGTCACATGATGTTACAAATGTGAACAAAGTTTTCCAGGTTGCCTATAGCCCTACTACCGGTGTCAGTTTCCTCCAGCGCTACTTCAGGCATTAGTCGAGTCCATGCCGCGTCGTGTTGCGACACTTCTACATGCTCGAAGGGGCCCTTCACTATATTAGGCAGGTGTACCAGTTTCTTTGGGTCTTCAGTGTATATCGTACATCGCCGAGGGGGCCCTTCACGATACTAGGCGGGTCAGGATACCAGGTGGGTCTTCAGTGTATATCGTGCATGGCAAAATGGCGATATCCAAAATCAGTGCCGAGGTAACTGTAGTGCACCAATGGGCCATAGGTGACGGGTGAGCAACGGTTACGGAGATGTACGAGGTGCGACATTAAAGTAATGAGACTGATGTGGAAAAAAAAAATGATGCTTACCGTTTTAGTCAAGTTTAGTGTTGTCTCCTTCAAAGTAGTTCGCTTGTGATTGCACACACTTTTTTCAGCGCTTCTGTCATTGATGGTAACATTTCTGGAACTCATCTTCTGTAATAGCCTCCAAGACCCTCGTCACAGCGTTTTGGACATAGTGTGTTGTTTGAAAATGGTGTCCCTTGACCGCCGTTTTGACTCTTGGAAATAGAAAAAGTCGCATGGAGCGATATCTGGTGAAAAAGGTGGCTGTAGTTGTACTGAAATTTGTTTGTACCGGCAGAGCAGTATGAGATGGCGCATTATCGTGATGCAGAATCCAATTATGAGCAATGTTGGCATGGATACAAAGAACTCTTTTACGAAGTTTTTCTAAAATTTCTTTGTAGTAATATTGGTTAACTGTTTGTCCAGGAGGCACCCACTCTTTATGAACCATTTCCTTCGAATCAAAGAAGCACACAAGCATGCATTTCACTTTTGACTTTGACGTGCGAGCTTTTTTTGGTCTTGGTGATCCCTTTGAGCACCATTGCGAAGTTTGGCGTTTTGTCTCTGGACCGTACTGAAAAAAACCAACTTTCATCACCAGTGATAACACGGCTGAACAATTCTGGATTAATTTCCGTTTGCTCTAACAGATCGGCTGACACATTTGTCCGTGTTTCTCGCTGTTGTGGTGTGAGTTTTTTGTGGACCATTTTTGCACAAATCTTTCTCATGCCTAGATCTTCAGTTTTTATTAGACGAACCGTTTCTCGATTGATGTTCAGTTCTTCTGCAATCATTTTCATGGATAATCGTCTATCAGATCGTACGAGTTCACGCACCCTGTCTAAGTTGGCATCTGTCCGTGAGGTTGATGGTCCTCCACTGCGGTCTTCATCTCCAACATTCGTTCTGCCTTCACTAAACATTTTATGATAACGAAAAACTTAAGCTCTTGACATAACCTGCTCTCCAAAAGCCTTCTAAAGCTTACCATAAGTTTTCGTCGCGTTTTCTCCCAATTTAACGCAAAAAAGAGCAGCATACCGTTGCGCAATATTATGCGGTTCCATATCCGTGACGAGAGACACAAACACGTGTTAATTTATTACAGCACAACTCGCGACTGAGCAGTTGCATCGGCGTGCCGCTTGGACTAGAATCAGCTTATAGACCAAGGTCAAATATATTGTGCCTACGCAATCCTGTAGGGTTGCCACATTTTGCAAAGAAAATCAGTCTCATTACTTTATTGTCACACCTTGTATAAGGGTGAATAGATATGCTGTACAATTAATTAATGTTTCTTTAAGGGAACGGCACCTCCACAACTAGGACCGATTGCAAATGGTTTATTACCTCAGCACCTGTATCCTTACCAAGATCAGTCTCACTGCAGTGATCTTAATTGTGCCAAATATTTGTGCAAGACAGATCCTGGCTTTATCGTTGGGGTATGTGTGTAGTGTAAATCTTGTGAAATTACCCTTTCTCAATGCTGCCACCCCTGTAGTAGTGGTGGGCTATGTGTGCACAACCCGTATAAACATTTTTTTGGGCTATACGTGAAACAAAGATTTTAATAACAATAACAGTAACATAAGAGAAGGATTGTTCGATTGGTATCACGCTACAGACACCAGGTCAGCATTAAATCTCGACGGGCACCGATCAGTGTCAAGTCATATGAAACGTTATAATATGGAGCACAGTTACATTCACAGAAACGACCTGCAACAACTGACAGTGTGTTTATACACGTTTCAGTCACAATGTCACCACCGCCTGTGTTCGACGTCAATGTGCAATAACCACTCACAGACAGCAGGTGACAGAACTAGCAGCAGGGAGGATATAAAGTGTTTCGGGGAGGGAAGGGAGGGGGGCGGAAAACAGTTGGTTCATTGTCGAAATGTGGAAACGGACGTATAGATAGGACGTCCAAAACGGCCTGATGATTGACTTTCGGGTCTAAGGTTGGAGCATTCCCAAACGGTTAAGTTTGTAAGCTGTTCGCGTGCCGCCTTGGTTAAAGTACACTCAAGCACCAAAGAAAATGGTATAGACATACATATTCAGATACAGAGATATGTAAACAGGCAGAATACAGAGCTTCGGTCGGCAATGCCTATATGAGACAACAAGTGTCTGGCGCTGTTGTTAGATCCGTTACTGCTATTAAAATGGCAGCTTATCAACATTTATGTGTGTTTGAACGTGGTGTTATAGTCGGAGCATGAGCGATGGGATACAGCATCTCCGAGGTAGCGACGAAGTGGAGATTTTCCCGTACGACCTTTTCAAACGTGTACCGTGAATATCGGGAATCTGCTAAAACATCACATCTCCGACATCACTGCGACCGAATAAAGATCCTGCAAGAACAGGACCAACGACGACTGAAGAGAATCGTTAAACGTGCAGAAGGGCATCCCTTCAGCAAATTGCTGAAGATTTCAATGCTGGGCCATCAGCAAGTGTCAGCGTGCTACCCATTCAAAGGAACATCACCGATATGGGCTTTCGAATCTGAAGGTCCACACGTGTACCCTTGATGACTGCAGAACACAAAGCTTTACGCCTTGCCTGGGCCCGTCAACACCGACATTGGACTGTTGATGACTGGAAACAAGTTGCTTGTTCGGACGAGTCTCGTTTCAATTTGTATTAAGCGGATGGACGTGTACGGGGAAGGAGACAACCTCATGAATCTATGGACCCTGCATATCAGCGGGGGAATGTCCAAGCTGGTGGAGGGTCTGTGATGGTGCAGGGCGTGCGCATTTGGATTGATATGGGACTCGTGATACATCTAGATACTACTCTGACAAGTGACACGTACGTAAGCATCTTGTCTGATCACCTGCATTCATTCATGTCCATTGTGCGTTCCGACGGACTTGAGCAATTCCAGCAGGACAATGCGACACCCCATAAGTCCAGAATTGCTGCAGAGTGGCTCCACGAACACTCTTATGAGCTTAAACACTTCCACTGGCCACCAAACTCCCGACACATGAACAATATTGAGCTTATCTGGGATGTCTTGCAATGTGCTGTTTAGAAGAGATCTCCACCCCCTCATACTCTTACGGATTTATGGAAGCTGTATAGG
Organism: Schistocerca gregaria; assembly: GCF_023897955.1. NCBI lineage: Eukaryota > Metazoa > Arthropoda > Insecta > Orthoptera > Acrididae > Schistocerca > Schistocerca gregaria. The sequence continues at coordinate 753,130,741 of NC_064931.1, forward strand.
ATTCATGGTGTCAATTCCCTCCAGCACTACTTCAGGCATTAGTCGAGTCTATGCCACGTCGTGTTGTGGCACTTCTGGATGCTTGTGGGGACCCTACACGGTATTAGGCAGCTGTATCAGTTTCTTTGAGTCTACAGTGTATATCGTGCATGGCAAAATGGCGATTTCCAACATTGGTGCTGTGATGCACCAATGGGCCATAGATGACAGGGATGAACGACAGTTACGGAGACGTATAAGAGTGAATAGATGTGCAGCTGTTGAGCTACTGACCATCCAGATGAAACAAGGGGCTACCAACAGTGTGTCAGAAACGACTGTTCACTTAACACTGGTGTGTAAGGGGCTTCGCAGTAGGCACCGTGTTCATGTACCTATGCTGAGCAGTGTTCACCAGCGATGAAGGCTGGAATTTGCACCCCAGTACCACAAATGGATGTCCATTGAGTGGCTACAGGTGGCCTATTCAGTTGAATCAGGTTTTATCTTCGATCTGACAGATGGCCGTAGAAGTGTGTGACGTGAAACGTCTGAAAGTAAACACCCTGTATCAGTCATTGGAAGGAATCAGGCCAGTGGAGGGAGTGAAAAGTACAATGGATCAACACAAGTATGCATCTATCCTTGGGGACTACGCTCACTGCTGCATGCAATTTGCTTGTCCTTGGCACGATGGCATCTACCAGCAGCACAATGCAACATCTCAGACCGCTCGTAAGTGTGTGAGCGTGTTTCGGAGAGCACTAAGGGGAGTTTTCTGTGCTTGCCTGGCCACCAGACTCCACGGTACTACCTCGATTGGAATGCTTGTGCCATGGATAATCCGTCGAGAAACCTGAAGCAGGTGGCCACATCCTTGTCGGTAGCATTCAGAACCTCTCTATTTCTCTTTCTGCACTTCTTTAAGTGATCTGCATTGCAAAAGATGGTTATTCTGGCTTTTGACAGTGAACCACTTCCTCTTGCCAGGATGCTTGCCACATATCCGGAGGCAAATCGTACCTGAATTTGGAACCATCTTCATCTCCCGCTGACGTGCCGGTGATTTGGTCAGAGGTTTTTGGGAATATCTGCAACCAGTCGCGTTTTCAAAAATGGTTCAAAGGCTCTGAGAACTATGGGACTTCACTTCTGAGGTCATCAGTCCCCTAGAACTTAGAACTACTTAAACCTAACTAACCTAAGGACATCACACACATCCATGCCCGAGGCTGGACTCGAACATGCGACCGTAGCGATCGCGTGGTTCCAGACTGTAGCGCCTAGAACCGCTCGGCCACTTCGGCCGGCCCAGTCTCGTTTTGTCAGAATCCAATTTTTCTTTTAACGCGCTTAGCGACTTACCAAATGGTACATAGTTTTTAGTTAGTGTTTGTAGCATAGCATGGGTCTTTGTGGGGCCTTTGAAAAACAGAAAAAATGTGGCAAGGTGTCAGGAACTATCTACGTCACAAGTTCAACTTCGCGGTATTACTGTTATTAGAACCATGGGTTTAATCCTGGTGCACAAATCACTTTAGAAAACATAGCTTACATTTTCTAGATATGTTGATTACACAGCAGTACACAAACTTTTCCACAGACGACAAATCTCATTTGCTTTACAACACGTAAGCAGACTAAATACACTCCTGGAAATGGAAAAAAGAACACATTGACACCGGTGTGTCAGACCCACCATACTTGCTCCGGACACTGCGAGAGGGCTGTACAAGCAATGATCACACGCACGGCACAGCGGACACACCAGGAACCGCGGTGTTGGCCGTCGAATGGCGCTAGCTGCGCAGCATTTGTGCACCGCCGCCGTCAGTGTCAGCCAGTTTGCCGTGGCATACGGAGCTCCATCGCAGTCTTTAACACTCGAAGCATGCCGCGACAGCGTGGACGTGAACCGTATGTGCAGTTGACGGACTTTGAGCGAGGGCGTATAGTGGGCATGCGGGAGGCCGGGTGGACGTACCGCCGAATTGCTCAACACGTGGGGCGTGAGGTCTCCACAGTACATCGATGTTGTCGCCAGTGGTCGGCGGAAGGTGCACGTGCCCGTCGACCTGGGACCGGACCGCAGCGACCCACGGATGCACGCCAAGACCGTAGGATCCTACGCAGTGCCGTAGGGGACCGCACCGCCACTTCCCAGCAAATTAGGGACACTGTTGCTCCTGGGGTATCGGCGAGGACCATTCGCAACCGTCTCCATGAAGCTGGGCTACGGTCCCGCACACCGTTAGGCCGTCTTCCGCTCACGCCCCAACATCGTGCAGCCCGCCTCCAGTGGTGTCGCGACAGGTGTGAATGGAGGGACGAATGGAGACGTGTCGTCTTCAGCGATGAGAGTCGCTTCTGCCTTGGTGCCAATGATGGTCGTATGCGTGTTTGGCGCCGTGCAGGTGAGCGCCACAATCAGGACTGCATACGACCGAGGCACACAGGGCCAACACCCAGCATCATGGTGTGGGGAGCGATCTCCTACACTGGCCGTACACCTCTGGTGATCGTCGAGGGGACACTGAATAGTGCACGGTACATCCAAACCGTCATCGAACCCATCGTTCTACCATTCCTAGACCGGCAAGGAAACTTGCTGTTCCAACAGGACAATGCACGTCCGCATGTATCCCGTGCCACCCAACGTGCTCTAGAAGGTGTAAGTCAACTACCCTGGCCAGCAAGATCTCCGGATCTGTCCCCCATTGAGCATCTTTGGGACTGGATGAAGCGTCGTCTCACGCGGTCTGCACGTCCAGCACGAACGCTGGTCCAACTGAGGCGCCAGGTGGAAATGGCATGGCAAGCCGTTCCACAGGACTACATCCAGCATCTCTCTGATCGTCTCCATGGGAGAATAGCAGCCTGCATTGCTGCGAAAGGTGGATATACACTGTACTACTGCCGACATTGTGCATGCTCTGTTGCCTGTGTCTATGTGCCTGTGGTTCTGTCAGTGTGATCATGTGATGTATCTGACCCCAGGAATGTGTCAATAAAGTTTCCCCTTCCTGGGACAATGAATTCACGGTGTTCTTATTTCAATTTCCAGGAGTGTAGTATGCCTAAATCTAAAGCTCAAAGACTTCGTGTTGGAGCACAGTTTTTCTTACATCAACAGTTGCATTTTCTAAAGCTGAAAATTGATGGAGATAGTTAAATTACACTCTTTATTGCAAAAATAACATGTATTCATTATTACAGAATCAAACCCTGCAATTTAGAAATCCTGTAAAACTAGAGTCCAAGATGCCATTTCTTATATATTTCTTGGTAATGAAATTACGTGTAACAGTTTTGTTTGCTTACTACATATTGATTATAAACTAGACGTCAGAGCTTGTAATGTCACAAGGTCCAAGAGTGGATAATTGTTGTCGCCACATCCGGATTAGCGCTTAACATTTCTACAAGGCTACCAAAGATACTTATGTAAAGTTATTCATATTAACTGTAAGTTTTTCGTAATTTTGTCTATGTTGCGAGGGCAGAGTAGAGACACAAAATAGACGTTGACGATCCAGCGGTATAGGATTATTATCTGTAAATTTTGCGTTTCGTTGTTGCTAACGATTCAGTAGTTGGCAATTTTCATCAGCCCTTATTGACGAAAATTTTCCGTTGCAAGAGCGCCCTTTACGCCTAGTTTGAAAGGTCCTTCGCGCATGGATGCACCAAGGGCGCCACAGAAGCGATCCTGACCGTTAGAGGAAGGCAGTACTAGCCAACCTGACTTAACTTTGTAGCTGGTGCAAATAACTACTGCTAGAATCGCTGCAGAAAATAGAGTATTCCACTCAGTCGGCCGTTTTGTCCGAACCCAAGTGTTGAGTAACCCCCACAGCAAAAGCTTTGCCTCTTGGGACCCGGCTTTTTCTGCAGTCTAGAAGCGTTTCCGTGGGTGGTGCAGACCGTCTCCAGAGCGCGTGGCACTACTGCTTAGATGCTATCTGGAGATAGTTAACTGAGTGCTACAGGTACCAGGAGGTCGAAGTAATGTCAACGGTTAGTCCGATAATAATCAACCCATGGTCTAGCTGTGGCAACCTGACCATATGAAATTACTATGGTCTCTCGTAATTGCAATCGCAGCCGCATGAGCGATGCCTCTATGCAGCAGCTGAGGTAAATTGCTTCGTTCAACTGCTGTGTGCCACCACCAGACCGCATCTGTCTTGCTCGACCCCGCTGACCTCTTTTATCCCTCCCTTTTTTTATTGTTATAATTTATGCGTACAATTGTTCTTCATTGGCCGAGCATTGCCTCTCCGTCCAGTATGCACTAATTTGCGCTCAGGCACCTTTGCCGCCGATTTCCGTGCCTTTTTATCTCATATGAATTCCATTATTGATATGTTTGTGATACTTCCTTTTCAAATTACACCAGTTTAAAATACTTCCTGGCCGATTAAAACTGTGTGCCCGACCGAGACTCGAACTCTGGACCTTTGCCTTTCGAGGGCAAGCGCTCCTTCCTTTCAGGAGTGCTAGTTCTGCCAGGTTCGCAGGAGAGCTGTAAAGTTTGGAAGGTAGGAGACGAGATACTGGCAGAAGTAAGGGTGTGAGGACCGCGCGTGAGTCGTGCTTCGGTAGCTCAGATGGTAGAGCACTTGCCCGGGAAAGGCAAAGGTCCCGAGTTCAAGTCTCGGTCGGGCACAGTTTTAATCTGCCAGGAAATTTCATATCAGCGCACACTCCGCTGCAGAGTGAAAATCTCCTTCCAGTTTAAAATAGTTTCTAGTCGGCTATTATTTCACAAAAGTTGAGGTGGCCCCTTCGCTGTCCTGAATCGAAGATAATTTTGCATCTACTTCATTGTGATCATGCAAACATGGTAGAATTACACATGTAGTAAGGAATGAATCTGATGCTTCAGCCAGCCCTAGATCTATGATATTTCCGAACCTGGGCAAAAACTAGATAGACTTTTCAAAAATATGTTCATTTTATAACGTACATCTTTCTGAACAGTTTGATATATAAAACATATGCATTCGAGAAAATGTGAGACTGCAATTTGGTCTTAAGTGTGCCGAAGCGCAGTGCCACGCCATTTCACACAGCATTCTTCAATCGCATGTCATTGTATTTCGCTCTGTGGAGTTCAAACATGTATATTTTGTAACGGAAGCCATCAAATCTATATTCAGGGCAGTTGAAATTAAAACTTCCTGTGGTGCATCTCCTGCTCTCAGTCAGCCGGTTTGATATCCTATCCCTCTTTTTAAAAAAATCACAATACTGGGTGGGATTATTTGTGGCCGGAAGAATAGCAACTCTTCAGAAAATTTACAGTCTTTATTGCCTAGTAGCTAATAACTTTCTCTTTTGTGTGACATAAAATTAAATATAGGAAACATAAAACCAGTAAAGACAAGAGACAACCAAGACAGTACACATTTCTTCAATCCTTAGGTCCCAGCATTTTTTTCCTCTCTAATCTTGCTACAGCTTTACCCTACGTGCTTTCCTTTCTGCGGAAGAATCTATTGCATCATCGAAGTTCGTCAAACGTTTTGCACACATAAAAAATCAAAATGCCGTTGTCTAATACAGAAAAAGCTGTTAATATGAATAGTACCCAAGATTGATGAGGTTTCTCGATTTTATTACGTCTATTTTATCACTGCCTGCTAGATAAGACGAAATAGACCTTTCTAATATTGCAGCAGTTGTAACACATGCTAAGCGATACTGTTTTAGCACAAATGGTCATTTTTATCTACCTCATTTACATAAATAACACGACGGAATATAATTCACGAAGTACCAATTTAAAATGCCTATTAGGCCTAATACAAGCAAAAAGTTTTTATGTTAGGAAATAGTTTCACATTTCATTCAGATGCTCCAGCATCTCCAGCATGAGATCGGAAAGCAGTAGAAATATGAAATTTTTATATAAATATGGAATCGTCATATTCTTCTATACCATTTGCTTGATGTTCCTGTGCCTTCTCCTTCCTCGTTCTAATTAATAATTTTTTCATCACTAATTCTGTGACTTTTCCTGCCATTGTCAAAACTTATTCTCCAGTTGACTTCGATAACCCTTCCAGAATCACGGGTTTAGTTATGGCGCCTTTATTTTTCGCTTAGGTGTTGTGTGTTTGTACAACGCGTTTTCTGCGCTGTTCCAAAAATACAACTTAAGCGGCTGCTACTGGGGACTGTACAACTGGCCCTTAATAGTATAGCAAATTGGCAAAAATTTTCTGTCGAAATTTCATTTTCTTGGATGCACCGAGAAGATAATGAAGCGTCCGCTAAATCACGCAGGGCTAACAGGTAATTAAGACTTGTGGAAAGGGCCAAGGGAATTGGAGTCGGATTCATTTCACAATTGTAATTTATTATCATTTAGTTCACAAATACACTTTTGAAAGAATTAAATTTGCTTCGCGGATGAAGGCCTCCAAACAGATGCTTTAGAATAAGTTCAATTTTGAAAAGACATGACACACAGTTATATTTACGAATAAGATAAATCGTATGCATATATGAGATGAGCATGTGGAGCGACTGAAGACCGCCGGATTAAATCTTCAAAATTCCAAATATACTATGATGATTACTGAAGGCAGATGGCCACAATGTTTTAAGATGCTAACAGGGCTGATGGCCGACAAGGTGCACCGAAAGAGAGAAACGCAATAAGATGGCTGAAGGCTGCAAAGTTAAATTCTGCAAATTAAGGAAATATATATTGCAACAATCGGTAAAACAATACATCAAGTTTAAAAATTTCATTTTTGCAATACCTACGGCGGAAAGCCCACAATAATTTGTAAAATCTTTCAGAGGAAATTACAATAACCTTTCAAGAGCAGAAAGCGAGAACGTTTGGACTTTAAGGAAAGTCTGAGAACATGTTTCCAGCGCTGAAGGCCCACAACTAACCTTGCTAAATCAAAAATATAAAATACAGTTAAATTACAACATTGCTCGCGGTTCGTGGTCTTGCTGTGGCATTCTCGCTTCCCGCGCACAGAGTCTCGGGTTCGATTCCCGGCGGGGTCAGGGATTTTCTCTGCCTCGAGATGACTGGGTGTTGTGTGTCTTTCATCATCATTTCATCCTCATTCACTCGCAAGTCGCCGTAGTGGCGTTAAAGAACTTGTGGAGTGGCGAGGGGTCTCCCGGCCATCAATACACTCATTGACAACAACATTACCACTGCCAATAGGATAATTAAGAGAATGGCACTCAGGAGTCTCCAGTGGATCGGTCTGCCATCCTTCACTCAGGCGAGACAAGTGGTGAGTCCAACTACACTTAACTCCTGCGAACCCAACCAAGGGACAGTCACAGACTGACCGACACAACCGCTTGCTTGCCACGACGGAGTACACGAGAATTCAAGGCCCCCCGAAAAAATTTACAAGTATCACTACATCTACATCTACATGACTACTCTGCAATTCACATTTAAGTGCTTGGCAGAGGGTTCATCGAACCACAATCAAACTATCTCTCTACTATTCCACTCCCGAACAGCGAGCGGGAAAAACGAACACCTAAACGCCGGCCGCGGTGGTCTCGCGGTTCTAGGCGCGCAGTCCGGAACCGTGCGACTGCTACGGTCGCAGGTTCGAATCCTGCCTCGGGCATGGATGTGTGTGATGTCCTTAGGTTAGTTAGGTTTAAGTAGTTCTAAGTTCTAGGGGACTAATGACCACAGCAGTTGAGTCCCATAGTGCTCAGAGCCATTTGAACCATTTGAACACCTAAACCTTTCTGTTCGAGCTCTGATTTCTCTTATTTTATTTTGATGATCATTCCTACCTATGTAGGTTGGGCTCAACAAAATATTTTCGCATTCGGAAGAGAAAGTTGGTGACTGAAATTTCGTAAAAAGGTCTCGCCACGACGAAAAACGTCTATGCTGTAATGACTTCCATCCCAACTCGTGTATCATATCTGCCACACTCTCTCCCCTATAACGTGATAATACAAAACGAGCTGCCCTTTTTTGCACCCTTTCGATGTGCTCCGTCAATCCCACCTGGTAAGGATCCCACACCGCGCAGCAATATTCTAACAGAGGACGAACGAGTGTAGTGTAAGCTGTCTCTTTAGTGGACTTGTTGCATCTTCTAAGTGTCCTGCCAATGAAATGCAACCTTTGGCTCGCCTTCCCGACAATATTATCTATGTGGTCCTGCCAACTGAAGTTGTTCGTAATTTTAACACTAGCCCCAAACAAGCGTGTATGTGAACTGAGCTGCCAAAACTATACACCATGGTGGGTAGCAACAACAGGTGAGGAAAAGACAGTGCCTAAAAACTACGTTAACGGCCAGGGCATTTAACCAGAACACTAAGGGCCACAAGGCAGAAAATTCCGCTGTTGCACGTAACTATGGGTAAATTAATTTGATCAATTCCACCTGACGGCGGCTATCTCGAACACTTCACTCGTTGTTGCTCACAGGAAAACGTCCACAACAGCAACGTCGAAACCAACAACGTAATGCTCAAAACCACTCAACCTTCACGTCCTGGGTCAGTGAGCAGCGATGCTCGTACCGATCGGACAGCTGCAGATAGGCTCCGACACTGTGCAGAGACCGCCAGCGGGCCCAGTCGACTACACCGCATGGAGATGTCCTCGGACCAACCAACCGACCAACAATCCACCCAAAGTCAGGGCCGCCTTAAGTGATGCGTGGCGGCAACGGTCGAGCGGACGATGTCCACACAGGGCTCACTGCTGCTGCAAGACGGCGACTTGTTGGCCCGGGCTGCGCTCCAGACGCGTTGCAACTGTCTGCCAGGGCCCAACTCACCTCCTCGCACGTTCTGGCTCACTCCATGACAGATGACAACCGGGAAGTAATAGCAGCCGAGCAAAGATCCTATCAGAGGGGATATATCGATACGCGCTACTAGCGCCGATGACGGTCAGGCAAAACAGCATCTCAGTAACACCAGTAATCAACGTTGTGAGATGGAAATATGTTAAAACAGGGAGTAAAATACCAAACGGTGGGACGACGAGCCATGCACGGCTCAGATAATATGTACTCTTTCTTACTTGTTATTCCTGTTAGTCGTTTATTTCCACTCTGGTAGTCTTAGTCTACGGATTCTGCTAATAATTATAACACTTATCATTCGCATACCGAATCAACCACATAAACAAATAGTGATTGACATTCACCCGTTCGGGTTTATTCGGCTCAGCTTGTACATCCCCATCCCCTTTTGTCTGCGGGAAAGGTTTTTTTTATTTCTACTTGCGATGAGGATTCCCCTGCCAGGCACATCACATACAGTATGCACGCATTAAAAAAATCAACAAATGATTCGTTCAGAAATCAACTTAGAATGTGTTCATAAATGTTCAAAAACCGACAGGGCTGCATTTAAAAATCATATGAATAAGCGATAGACCAAAGTGCACTGGATGCTAGGCGCTTTGTGAAGCAAGGTTTTTTTCTTTAAGAATATGAATTTGGCGCCTCCTTAAACTGCCACCCAGGCAGATACCCCAGTTTGCCCCCCCCCCCCCAAAAAAAAACCGGACCTGGCTTTATCCACTATCAGTGGACAGGGCTTTACAGCCATGTCGAGATCCAATCTGAATTTTTACAGCCTGGTGGGACGTAAATTAGTAACGGTTTTGTTGACTGTCACTTCGCTCAGGAACCTGTACCACCATAGCGAACAGGTCTTGTCTATTGGTCCATTCATCTGAGAAGCGACCACAGTACAGAAACGGTACTGGCTACCATTATTCGTCTCCTTTTGCACAAGCAGCTTCAAAAATGTCTTCTCAACAGTAATGTAGGGGTTGCCCACTACTGCGCTTGAAACCTCTCTGTTGTCAGGATGAAGACCGAGAGACTTGTGTGGCGTCGCCAGGCTCAATAAAAGAGGATTAAAGATACGGGTTACTTATAAATGATGGAAAAACGAATTTTTTATGACTTTCTTCAATACTATAGTCTTTCCTGATTCCATTGATATATATATTATAGGGTTTCAAATGACCTATATATACCAAATTTTAAAGTTACAGTCATTTATGCGGCCACGCCCCATTTATTTCTGGTACAGAAACCAGTATTATTTCGAAAAGAACTGTGAACTTTCTGTTTCCAGCGATTATACGTATGATACATTGTGTATGTTGGTAACAGTGCAGATTTCTAGTGTCTGTAAATGATTATCTTTGCTAGTATTTACTTTCTGTTTCGTTGAAGTAGTTTGTTCACGAGTTACTGAATCTTTGTTGCCCAAGTGCTACATATATTTGAGGAAGTACATATCCTTCAGTGTGCAATAAATACGAACTATGGCACGCATCAAGAAATTCAGTAAAAGGAAATTCCGTCTTAACAAGTTAACAAACAAAGCAAACCACACTAGTAACCTATGTTCAGGGAAGAAACTACCACATGGCACGCCTCCTGGTGATTCAAATTTTTGTGTTGACAATGACTCTGTTTGTAGTGGATTTGTTGTTGTTGATGTCAGCATTTTATCTTTTTGATAAAGGATGTGGCGAAATGTAAACAATGTGATGGCGTAGGCTATCTGGAAATAACTGAACAACAAAGTAGCAGGAAGGGTTTAGCGTCCAAATTATTTGTTCTGTGTAGATCCTGCAATAAATTTACCACGAATATGACTTCAAGCATTGTACATAAGGGGTCCAGGAAATGACTTGGGGGGGATCTCTGCAGACATCAAGAGACTCTGGCATAAAATGGGGGTGATACGCGATTACAAGAACTCAGCAAGAGAGTTCTCACAGCCTCTGTCACCTCAATTCTCCAACTTCCTACCTACACGTGGTGCCCTTGTTAAGCCGAGCAACTCAACGGAAGGTTGGGTAACCAACCCCAGCGGGAAACTAAGTCGGTGAGAAGATAGGAGTTGGAGGACAGTGGAAGGCAACGGAAAACCACCACTGAACTACCCCAAGAAAACCCCATGGCTTCGCTCAGCTCAAAATGTTCGGGGTTTCAAGTTCCCCAATCGGATCTCCAGGGGGAACCAGGTTCAGAGGAGCTTCACGAAGAGTAAGATGGCGCAAAGAGAAGCACTGCATAGGAACATGGAATGTAAGATCCATGTATCAAGGAAAACTAGACATAGTGAAAAGAGAAATGGAGAAAATTAACATCGACATATTGAGAATAAGTGAAATGAGGTGGACTGGCATGGGAGAATTTCCTTTGGATTGCCATATGGTGTATTATTCTGGGCACGATAACAACAGAAGTAATGGAGTAGCCTTCATAGTTAGTGATAAAGTGAGAAAAGCTGTAATGGGGTGCAAATATAAAAATGATAGAATGATGTCCATCAGACTTCAAGGTCAGCCCCTCAACATCACAGTAATTCAAGTTTATACGCCAACAACCTATGCTGAAAAGGAAATTATTGACCAGTTCTATGGAGATTTACAAGAATTACTACTGTCAACACTAAAAAAGTATATCGTCTTCATAGTTGAAGATTGGAATGTTGTTGTTGTTGTTGTTTTGTTGTTGTTGTTGTTGTTGTCTTCAGTCCTGAGACTGGTTTGATGCAGCTCTCCATGCTACTCTATCCTCTGCAAGCTGCTTCATCTCCCAGTACCTACTACAACCTACATCCTTCTGAATCTGCTTAGTGTACTCATCTCTCGGTCTCCCTCTACGATTTTTACCCTCCACACTGCCCTCCAATGCTAAATTTGTGATCCCTTGATGCCTCAAAACATGTCCTACCAACCGATCCCTTCTTCTAGTCACGTTGTGCCACAAACTTCTCTTCTCGCCAATCCTTTTCAATACCTCCTCATTAGAATGGGTAGCTCTGAGGGATGAAGTAGTGAGGGCAGCAGAGGATAAAGTAGGTAAAAAGACGAGGGCTGCTAGAAATCCTTGGGTAACAGAAGAAATATTGAATTTAATTGATGAAAGGAGAAAATATAAAAATGTAGTAAATGAAGCAGGCAAAAAGGAATACAAACGTCTCAAAAATGAGATCGACAGGAAGTGCAAAATGGCTAAACAGGGATGGCTAGAGGACAAATGTAAGGATGTAGAAGCTTATCTCACTAGGGGTAAGATAGATACTGCCTACAGGAAAATTAAAGAGACCTTTGGAGAGAAGAGAACCACGTGTATGAATATCAAGAGCTCAGATGGCAACCCAGTTCTAAGCAAAGAAGGGAAGGCAGAAAGGTGGAAGGAGTATATAGAAGATTTATACAAGGGTGATGTACTTGAGGACAATATTATGGAAATGGAAGAGGATGTAGATGAAGACGAAATGAACAGTGCAAGGAAGTTGAAGATAGTAACGGAATGGGGAAGACAAGAGATCTTTATAATAAAATTAGAGAAATTTAAGGAAAATTGCAGGTAAAAATTGGAATGATAAAAGATAGAAACGGGAAAGATCTGAGTGAAGCAGAGGATGTTAAGGAAAGATGGGAAGAATATGTAGAAGACCTATACAAGAAAGAACTGCATAATGACAGGGCTCCTACTGCTGATGTTAATGTTAATTTAGAACTAGAGCCAGACATTTTGGAGAGCGAAATCCAGTGGGCCCTTGATAATATGGCTGATAACAAAACTAGTGGACATGATAAAACACCAGCAGAATTGTTTAAAGTCACTGGAAAGGATGCAGTGAAAGTGCTGCACTCAATATGTCAAAAAATATGGATCCCTCAGCAGTGGCCAGAAGACTGGAAAAGATCAGTATTCATCCCCATTCCAAAGAAGAGAAGTTCTAA